>NW_026287074.1:5000-10000 GCF_023373465.1 Oncorhynchus keta | reverse complement strand
ATATTTAAACCCCAGTAATTGTAGTGTGTACAGTACTCTATATATTTAAACCTCAGTAATTGTAGTGTGTACAGTACTCTATATACAGTGGGGAGAACAAGTATTTGATACACTGCCGATTTTGCAGGTTTTCCTACTTACAAAGCATGTAGAGGTCTGTATTTTTTTTTATCATACTTCAACTGTGAGAGACGGAATCGAAAACAAAAATCCAGAAAATCATATTGATTTTTAAGTAAAATCTGGAAAATCATTATTTTAGTATCTTTGGGATTTGCTGACGGGGCCTGACAGTACTGGTCTAGCAGGTCCAGGCTCTGCTGTAGGCCATGTCTCTCTCTCTCTCCCTTCTCTCTCTCTCTCTCTCTGATTGGGACACTCTCTCTCTGATATCTCTGAGAGGGCACTCATGGCTCTGGTCCAGTTCTCTCTCTCTTCTCTCTCTCCTCTTTCTCCTCACTCTCGTTTCTCTCTCCCTCTCTCTCCTTTCACTCTCTCTCTCTCTCTCTCTCTCTCACAGCATCTCTCTCTCTCTCTCTCTCTCTCCCTTCTCTCTCATGACACATCTCCCGGACTCTCTCTCTCTCTCCACGTCTGATTGGGACACACAGAGATAATGATATGTGTGAGAGGGCACTCATGGCTTGGTACAGTTACATTATTTATAGTTCTGTGTTTACACACACACACACACACACACACACACACACACACACACACACACACACACACACACACACACACACACACACACACACACACACACACACACACACACACAGCAGTACTGGCCTGCAGCTTTGGTTGAAACTGAAGTGACAACAGTCATTTCTCCAGCTGACTGGCTTTCCTGCTAAGGCCAGCTGACATCATGACACATCACATAGACAAGCCGGACCGCCAACATGATGTCAGCTGGGTCTGTGTGTGCGTGTGTGTGTGTGTGTGTGTGTGTGTGTGTGTGTGTAGTGTGTGTGTGTGAGTCTGTGTGCTATTGAGTGTGTGTGTGTGTGTGCTATTCTGTGTGTGTGTGTGTGTGTGTGTGTGTGTGTGTGTGTGTGTGTGTGTGTGTGTGTGTGTGTGTGTGTGTGCGTGTGTGTGTGCGTGCGTGTGTGTGTGTGTGTGTGTGTGTGTGTTACAGAACAGAGGATACTGTAAGAGGCATTAATGAGCAGGACATTTGGTCAGGTTAATTAGGTCATTTTAGACGTGTCCTGGAGTGGCCATGTTGGTGAACAGAACAGCCGTGTGTGGGTTCTGGCTCTATACAGTCAACAGGGAGATACAGGGGTTCTGGCTCTATACAGTCAACAGGGAGATACAGGGGTTCTGGCTCTGTACAGTCAACAGGGAGATACAGGGGTTCTGGCTCTATACAGTCAGCAGGGAGATACAGGGGTTCTGGCTCTATACAGTCAACAGGGAGATACAGGGGTTCTTGCTCTTTACAGTCAACAGGGAGATACAGGGGTTCTGGCTCTATACAGTCAACAGGGAGAAACAGGGGTTCTGGCTCTATACAGTCAACAGGGAGAAACAGGGGTTCTGGCTCTATACAGTCAACAGGGAGAAACAGGGGTTCTGGCTCTATACAGTCAACAGGGAGATACAGGGGTTCTGGCTCTATACAGTCAACAGGGAGAAACAGGGGTTCTGGCTCTATACAGTCAACAGGGAGATACAGGGGTTCTGGCTCTATACAGTCAACAGCAGGGAGATACAGGGGTTCTGGCTCTATACAGTCAACAGGGAGATACAGGGGTCCTGGCTCTTTACAGTCAACAGGGAGATACAGGGATTCTGGCTCTATACAGTCAACAGCAGGGAGATACAGGGGTTCTGGCTCTTTACAATCAGCAGGGAGATACAGGGGTGCTGGCTCTTTACAGTCAACAGGGAGATACAGGGGTTCTGGCTCTATACAGTCAACAGCAGGGAGATACAGGGGTTCTGGCTCTTTACAGTCAACAGGGAGATACAGGGGTTCTGGCTCTTTACAGTCAACAGGGAGATACAGGGGTTCTGGCTCTATACAGTCAACAGGGAGATACAGGGGTTCTGGCTCTATACAGTCAACAGGGAGATACAGGGGTTCTGGCTCTATACAGTCAACACCAGGGAGATACAGGGGTTCTGGCTCTTTACAGTCAACAGGGAGATACAGGGGTTCTGGCTCTTTACAGTCAACAGCAGGGAGATACAGGGGTTCTGGCTCTATACAGTCAACAGGGAGATACAGGGGTTCTGGCTCTATACAGTCAACAGGGAGATACAGGGGTTCTGGCTCTTTACAGTCAACAGGGAGATACAGGGGTTCTGGCTGTATACAGTCAACAGCAGGGAGATACAGGGGTTCTGGCTCTTTACAGTCAACAGCAGGGAGATACAGGGGTTCTGGCTCTATACAGTCAACAGGGAGATACAGGGGTTCTGGCTCTATACAGTCAACAGGGAGATACAGGGGTTCTGGCTCTATACAGTCAACAGCAGGGAGATACAGGGGTTCTGGCTCTTTACAGTCAACAGGGAGATACAGGGGTTCTGGCTCTTTACAGTCAACAGGGAGATACAGGGGTTCTGGCTCTATACAGTCAACAGGGAGATACAGGGGTTCTGGCTCTATACAGTCAACAGGGAGATACAGGGGTTCTGGCTCTATACAGTCAACAGGAAGATACAGGGGTTCTGGCTCTATACAGTCAACAGGGAGATACAGGGGTTCTGGCTCTATACAGTCAACAGGGAGATACAGGGGTTCTGGCTCTTTACAGTCAACAGGGAGATACAGGGGTTCTGGCTCTATACAGTCAACACCAGGGAGATACAGGGGTTCTGGCTCTTTACAGTCAACAGGGAGATACAGGGGTTCTGGCTCTTTACAGTCAACAGCAGGGAGATACAGGGGTTCTGGCTCTATACAGTCAACAGGGAGATACAGGGGTTCTGGCTCTATACAGTCAACAGGGAGATACAGGGGTTCTGGCTCTTTACAGTCAACAGGGAGATACAGGGGTTCTGGCTCTATACAGTCAACAGCAGGGAGATACAGGGGTTCTCGCTCTTTACAGTCAACAGGGAGATACAGGGGTTCTGGCTCTTTACAGTCAACAGGGAGATACAGGGGTTCTGGCTCTATACAGTCAACAGGGAGATACAGGGGTTCTGGCTCTATACAGTCAACAGGGAGATACAGGGGTTCTGGCTCTTTACAGTCAACAGCAGGGAGATACAGGGGTTCTGGTTCTTTACAGTCAACAGGGAGATACAGGGGTTCTGGCTCTTTACAGTCAACAGGGAGATACAGGGGTTCTGACTCTATACAGTCAACAGGGAGATACAGGGGTTCTGGCACTATACAGTCAACAGCAGGGAGATACAGGGGTTCTGGCTATTTACAGTCAACAGGGAGATACAGGGGTTCTGGCTCTTTACAGTCAACAGCAGGGAGATACAGGGGTTCTGGCTCTATACAGTCAACAGGGAGATACAGGGGTTCTGGCTCTATACAGTCAACAGGGAGATACAGGGTTTCTGGCTCTATACAGTCAACAGCAGGGAGATACAGGGGTTCTGGCTCTTTACAGTCAACAGGGAGATACAGGGGTTCTGGCTCTATACAGTCAACAGCAGGGAGATACAGGGGTTCTGGCTCTATACAGTCAACAGGGAGATACAGGGGTTCTGGCTCTATACAGTCAACAGGGAGAAACAGGGGTTCTGGCTCTATACAGTCAACAGCAGGGAGATACAGGGGTTCTGGCTCTATACAGTCAACAGGGAGATACAGGGGTTCTGGCTCTTTACAGTCAACAGGGAGATACAGGGGTTCTGGCTCTATACAGTCAACAGCAGGGAGATACAGGGGTTCTGGCTCTATACAGTCAACAGGGAGATACAGGGGTTCTGGCTCTATACAGTCAACAGGGAGATACAGGGGTTCTGGCTCTATACAGTCAACAGGGAGATACAGGGGTTCTGGCTCTTCACAGTCAACAGGGAGATACAGGGGTTCTGGCTCTATACAGTCAACAGGGAGATACAGGGGTTCTGGCTCTATACAGTCAACAGGGAGATACAGGGGTTCTGGCTCTTCACAGTCAACAGGGAGATACAGGGGTTCTGGCTCTTCACAGTCAACAGGGAGATACAGGGGTTCTGGCTCTATACAGTCAACAGGGAGATACAGGGGTTCTGGCTCTATACAGTCAACAGGGAGATACAGGGGTTCTGGCTCTATACAGTCAACAGGGAGATACAGGGGTTCTGGCTCTATACAGTCAACAGGGAGATACAGGGGTTCTGGCTCTATACAGTCAACAGGGAGATACAGGGGTTCTGGCTCTATACAGTCAACGGCAGGGAGATACAGGGGTTCTGGCTCTTTACAGTCAACAGGGAGATACAGGGGTTCTGGCTCTATACAGTCAACAGCAGGGAGATACAGGGGTTCTGGCTCTATACAGTCAACAGGGAGATACAGGGGTTCTGGCTCTATACAGTCACCAGCAGGGAGATACAGGGGTTCTGGCTCTTTACAGTCAACAGGGAGATACAGGGGTTCTGGCTCTTCACAGTCAACAGCAGGGAGATACAGGGGTTCTGGCTCTTTACAGTCAACAGGGAGATACAGGGGTTCTGGCTCTATACAGTCAACAGCAGGGAGATACAGGGGTTCTGGCTCTATACAGTCAACAGCAGGGAGATACAGGGGTTCTGGCTCTTTACAGTCAACAGGGAGAAACAGGGGTTCTGGCTCTTTACAGTCAACAGGGAGATACAGGGGTTCTGGCTCTTTACAGTCAACAGGGAGATACAGGGGTTCTGGCTCTTTACAGTCAACAGCAGGGAGATACAGGGGTTCTGGCTCTTTACAGTCAACAGGGAGATACAGGGGTTCTGGCTCTATACAGTCAACAGCAGGGAGATACAGGGGTTCTGGCTCTATACAGTCAACAGCAGGGAGATACAGGGGTTCTGGCTCTTTACAGTCAACAGGGAGA
>NW_026287073.1:0-27302 GCF_023373465.1 Oncorhynchus keta | reverse complement strand
GCTGGCTAAAGCTAAAACTGGCGAAGTGTAGAGAGTATAGAATATTGTTATCCACGTCGGCACCAACGATGTTAGGATGAAACAGTCAGAGATCACCAGCGCAACATAGCTTCTGCGTGCATATCAGCTAGAAAGATGTGTCGGCATCGAGTAATTGTCTCTGGCCCCCTCCCAGTTAGGGGGAGTGATGAGCTCTACAGCAGAGTCTCACAACTCAATCGCTGGTTGAAAACTGTTTTCTGCCCCTCCCCAAAAGATAGAATTTGTAGATAATTGGCCCCTCTTTCTGGGACTCACCCACAAACAGGACCAAGCCTGACCTGCTGAGGAGTGACGGACTCCATCCTAGCTGGAGGGGTGCTCTCATCTTATCTGCCAACATAGACAGGGCTCTAACTCCTCTAGCTCCACAATGAAATAGGGTGCAGGCCGGGCAGCAGGCTGTTAGCCAGCCTGCCAGCATAGTGAGTCTGCCACTAGCATAGTCAGTGTAGTCAGCTCAGCTATCACCATTGAGACCGTGTCTGTGCCTCGACCTAGGTTGGGCAAAAACTAAACATGGCGGTGTTCGCCTTAGCAATCTCACTAGGATAAAGACCACCTCCATTCCTGTCATTACTGAAAGAGATCATGATACCTCACATCTCAAAATAGGGCTACTTAATGTTAGATCCCTTACTTCAAAGGCAATTATAGTCAATGAACTAATCACTGATCATAATCTTGATGTGATTGGCCTGACTGAAACATGGCTTAAGCCTGATGAATTTACTGTGTTAAATGAGGCCTCACCTCCTGGCTACACTAGTGACCATATCCCCCGTGCATCCCGCAAAGGCGGAGGTGTTGCTAACATTTACGATAGCAAATTTCAATTTACAAAAAAAAAAAAATGACGTTTTTCGTCTTTTGAGCTTCTAGTCATGAAATCTATGCAGCCTACTCAATCACTTTTTATAGCTACTGTTTACAGGCCTCTGGGCCATATACAGCGTTTCTCACTGAGTTCCTGAATTCCTATCAGACCTTGTAGTCATTGCAGATAATATTCTAATCTTTGGTGACTTTAATATTCACATGGAAAAGTCCACAGACCCACTCCAAAAGGCTTTTGGAGCCATCATCGACTCAGTGGGTTTGTCCAACATGTCTCTGGACCCACTCACTGTCACAGTCATACGCTGGACCTAGTTTTGTCCCATGGAATAAATGTTGTGGATCTTAATGTTTTCCTCATAATCCTGGACTATCGGACCACCATTTTATTCGTTTGCAGGTACAACAAATAATCTGCTCAGACCCCAACCAAGGAACATCAAAAGTCGTGCTATAAATTCACAGACAACACAAAGATTCCTTGATGCCCTTCAGACTCCCTCTGCCTACCCAAGGACGCCAGAGGACAAAAATCCGTTAACCACCTAACTGAGGATCTCAATTTAACCTTACGCAATACCTAGATGCAGTTGCACCCCTAAAAACTAAAAAATGTCTCATAAGAAACTAGCTCCCTGGTACACAGAAAATACCCGAGCTCTGAAGCAAGCTTCCAGAAAATTGGAACGGAAATGGCGCCACACCAAACTGGAAGTCTTCCGACTAGCTTGGAAGGACGGTACCGTGCAGTACCGAAGAGCCCTTACTGCTGCTCGATCGTCCTATTTTTCTAGCTTAATTGAGGAAAATAAGAACAATCCGAAATTCCTTTTTGATACTGTGGCAAAGCTAACTAAAAAGCAGCATTCCCCAAGAGAGGATGGCTTTCACTTTAGCAGTGATAAATTCTGTGAACTTCTTTGAGGAAAGATTATGATTATTAGAAAGCAAATTACGGACTCCTCTTTAAACCTGCGTATTCCTCCAAACCTCAGTTGTCCTGAGTCTGCACAACTCTGCCAGGACCTAGGATCAAGAGAGACGCTCAAGTGTTTTAGTACTATATCTCTTGACACAATGATGAAAATAATCATGGCCTCTAAACCTTCAAGCTGTATACTGGACCCTATTCCAACTAAACTACTGAAAGAGCTGCTTCCTGTGCTTGGCCTCTATGTTGAACATAATAAACGGCTCTCTATCCACTGGATGTGTACCAAACTCACTAAAAGTGGCAGTAATAAAGCCTCTCTTGAAAAAGCCAAACCTTGACCCAGAAAATATAAAAAACTATCGGCCTATATCGAATCTTCCATTCCTCTCAAAGATTTTAGAGAAAGCTGTTGCGCAGCAACTCACTGCCTTCTTGAAGACAAACAATGTATACGAAATGCTTCAGTCTGGTTTTAGACCCCATCATAGCACTGAGACGGCACTTGTGAAGGTGGTAAATGACATTTTAATGGCATCGGACCGAGCTCTGCATCTGTCCTCGTGCTCCTAGACCTTAGTGCTGCTTTTGATACCATCGATCACCACATTCTTTTGGAGATTGAAACCCAAATTGGTCTACGGACAAGTTCTGGCCTGGTTTAGATCTTATCTGTCGGAAAGATATCAGTTTGTCTCTGTGAATGGTTTGTCCTCTGACAAATCAACTGTACATTTCGGTGTTCCTCAAGGTTCTGTTTTAGGACCACTATTGTTTTCACTATATATTTTACCTCTTGGGGATGTTATTCGAAAACATAATGTAAACTTTCACTGCTATGCGGATGACACACAGCTGTACATTTCAATGAAACATGGTGAAGCCCCAAAATTGCCCTCGCTAGAAGCATGTGTTTCAGACATAAGGAAGTGGATGGCTGCAAACTTTCTACTATTAAACTTCGGACAAAACAGAGATGCTTGTTCTAGGTCCCAGAAACAAAGAGATCTTCTGTTGAATCTGACAATTAATCTTAATGGTTGTACAGTCGTCTCAAATAAAACTGTGAAGGACCTCGGCGTTACTCTGGACCCTGATCTCTCTTTTGAAGAACATATCAAGACCATTTTAGGACAGCTTTTTTCCATCTACGTAACATTGCAAAAATCAGAAACTTTCTGTCCAAAAATGATGCAGAAAAATTAATCCATGCTTTTGTCACTTCTAGGTTAGACTACTGCAATGCTCTATTTTCCGGCTACCCGGATAAAGCACTAAATAAACTTCAGTTAGTGCTAAATACGGCTGCTAGAATCTGACTAGAACCAAAAAATTTGATCATATTTCAGTGCTAGCCTCTCTACACTGGCTTCCTGTCAAAGCAAGGGCTGATTTCAAGGTTTTACTGCTAACCTACAAAGCATTACATGGGCTTGCTCCTACCTACCTCTCTGATTTGGTCCTGCCGTACATACCTACACGTACGCTACGGTCACAAGACGCACGCCCAGGCCTCCTAATTGTCCTAGAATTTCTAAGCAAACAGCTGGAGGCAGGGCTTTCTCCTATAGAGCTCCATTTTTATGGAGACGGTCTGCCTACCCATGTCAGAGACGCAAAACTCGGTCTCAACCTTTAAGTCTTTACTGAAGACTCATCTCTTCAGTGGGTCATATGATTGAGTGTAGTCTGGCCCAGGAGTGGGAAGGTGAACGGAAGGCTCTGGAGCAACGAACCGCCCTTGCTGTCTCTGCCTGGCCGGTTCCCCTCTTTCCACTGGGATTCTCTGCCTCTAACCCTGTTACGGGGCTGAGTCACTGGCTTGCTGGGGCTCTCTCGTGCCGTCCCTGGGGGTGCGTCACCTGGGTGGGTTGATTCACTGTTGTGGTCGGCCTGTCTGGGTTTCCCCCCTTGGGTTGTACCGTGGCGGAGATCTTTGTGGGCTATACTCGGCCTTGTCTCAGGATGGTAAGTTGGTGGTTGAAGATATCCCTCTAGTGGTGTGGGGATGTGCTTTGGCAAAGTGGGTGGGGTTATATCCTTCCTGTTTGGCCCTGTCCGGTGTCCTCGGATGGGGCCACAGTGTCTCCTGACCCCTCCTGTCTCAGCCTCCAGTATTTATGCTGCAGTAGTTTATGTGTCGGGGCTAGGGTCAGTTTGTTATATCTGGAGTACTTCTCCTGTCCCATTCGGTGTCCTGTGTGAATCTAAGTGTGCGTTCTCTAATTCTCTCCTTCTCTCTTTCTTTCTCTCTCTCGGAGGACCTGAGCCTAGGACCATGTCCCAGGACTACCTGACATGAGGACTCCTTGCTGTCCCCAGTCCACCTGGCCATGCTCCTGCTCAGTTTCAACTGACCTGAGCCCTAGGACCGTGCCCCAGGACTACCTGACATGAAGGCTCCTTGCTGTCCCCAGTCCACCTGACTGTGCTGCTGCTCAGTTTCAACTGTTCTGCCTTATTATTATTCGACCATGCTGGTCATTTTATGAACATTTGAACATCTTGGTCATGTTCTGTTATAATCTCTACCCGGCACAGCCAGAAGAGGACTGGCCACCCCACATAGCCCGGTTCCTCTCTGGTTTCTTCCTAGGTTTTGGCCTTTCTAGGGAGTTTTTCCTAGCCACCGTGCTTTTACACCTGCATTGTTTGCTGTTTGGGGTTTAGGCTGGGTTTCTGTACAGCACTTTGAGATATCAGCTGATGTACGAAGGAGCTATATAAATAAATTTGATTTGATTTGATTTGATTTGTGCATTAGGGGTTATAAACCCTCATATTATAGCTGGGCGTGCATCAGGGGTTATAATGTGTATTAAGGTGTTATAAACCTTCATATTATAGCTGGGCGTGCATCAGGGGTTATAAACCTTCATATTATAGCTGGGCGTGCATCAGGGGTTATAATGTGTATTAAGGTGTTATAAACCTTCATATTATAGCTGGGCGTGCATCAGGGGTTATAATGTGTATTAAGGTGTTATAAACCTTCATATTATAGCTGGGCGTGCATCAGGGGTTATAAACCTTCATATTATAGCTGGGCGTGCATCAGGGGTTATAATGTGTATTAGGTGTTATAAACCTTCATATTATAGCTGGGCGTGCATCAGGGGTTATAATGTGTATTAAGGTGTTATAAACCTTCATATTATAGCTGGGCATGCATCAGGGGTTATAAACCTTCATATTATAGCTGGGCGTGCATCAGGGGTTATAAACCTTCATATTATAGCTGGGCGTGCATCAGGGGTTATAATGTGTATTAAGGTGTTATAAACCTTCATATTATAGCTGGGGCGTGCATCAGGGGTTATAATGTGTATTAAGGTGTTATAAACCTTCATATTATAGCTGGGCGTGCATCAGGGGTTATAAACCTTCATATTATAGCTGGGCGTGCATCAGGGGTTATAAACCTTCATATATAGCTGGGCGTGCATCATTATAAACCTTCATATTATAGCTGGGCGTGAATCGGGGGGTTATAATGTGTATTAAGGTGTTATAAACCTTCATATTATAGCTGGGCGTGCATCAGGGGGTTATAAACCTTCATATTATAGCTGGGCGTGCATCAGGGGGTTATAATGTGTATTAAGGTGTTATAAACCTTCATATTATAGCTGGGCGTAGATCAGGGGGTTATAAACCTTCATATTATAGCTGGGCGTGCATCAGGGGTTATAATGTGTATTACGGTGTTATAAACCTTCATATTATAGCTGGGCATGCATCAGGGGTTATAAACCTTCATATTATAGCTGGGCGTGCATCAGGGGGTTATAAACCTTCATGTTATAGCTGGGAGTAGATCAGGGGTTATAAACCTTGATATTATAGCTGGGCGTGCATCAGGGGTTATAATGTGTATTAAGGTGTTATAAACCTTCATATTATAGCTGGGCGTGCATCAGGGGGTTATAAACCTTCATATTATAGCTGGGCGTAGATCAGGGGGTTATAAACCTTCATATTATAGCTGGGCGTGCATCAGGGGGTTATAAAGTGTATTAAGGTGTTATAAACCTTCCTATTATAGCTGGGAGTAGATCAGGGGGTTATAAACCTTCATATTATAGCTGGGTGTGCATCAGGGGGTTATAATGTGTATTAAGGTGTTATAAACCTTCATATTATAGCTGGGCGTGCATCGGGGGGTTATAATGTGTATTAAGGTGTTATAAACCTTCATATTATAGCTGGGCGTGCATCAGGGGGTTATAAACCTTCATATTATAGCTGGGCGTGCATCAGGGGGTTATAAACCTTCATATTATAGCTGGGCGTGCATCAGGGGGTTATAAACCTTCATATTATAGCTGGGCGTGCATCAGGGGGTTATAAACCTTCATATTATAGCTGGGCGTGCATCAGGGGGTTATAATGTGTATTAAGGTGTTATAAACCTTCATATTATAGCTGGGCGTGCATCAGGGGGTTATAAACCTTCATATTATAGCTGGGCGTGAATCGGGGGGTTATAATGTGTATTAAGGTGTTATAAACCTTCATATTATAGCTGGGCGTAGATCAGGGGTTCTAAACCTTCATATTATAGCTGGGCGTGCATCAGGGGGTGTGTATTAAATAAACCTTCATATTATAGCTGGGCATGCATCAGGGGTTATAAACCTTCATATTATAGCTGGGCGTGCATCAGGGGTTATAAACCTTCATGTTATAGCTGGGAGTAGATCAGGGGTTATAAACCTTGATATTATAGCTGGGAGTGCATCAGGGGTTATAATGTGTATTAAGGTGTTATAAACCTTCATATTATAGCTGGGCGTGCATCAGGGGTTATAAACCTTCATATTATAGGTGGGAGTAGATCAGGGGTTATAAACCTTCATATTATAGCTGGGGAGTAGATCAGGGGGTTATAAACCTTCATATTATAGCTGGGCGTGCATCAGGGGGTTATAAACCTTCATATTATAGGTGGGAGTAGATCAGGGGTTATAAACCTTCATATTATAGCTGGGCGTGCATCAGGGGTTATAATGTGTATTAAGGTGTTATAAACCTTCATATTATAGCTGGGTGTGCATCAGGGGTTATAATGTGTATTAAGGTGTTATAATGTGTTATAAAGCTTTGTACAGTAGCTGGGCGTGCATTCAGATGGTTATAATGTGTTATAATGTGTGGTACCGTAGCTGGGCGTGCATTCAGATGGTTATAATGTGTTATAATGTGTGGTACCGTAGCTGGGCGTGCATTCAGATGGTTATAATGTGTTATAATGTGTGGTACCGTAGCTGGGCGTGCATTCAGATGGTTATAATGTGTTATAATGTGTGGTACCGTAGCTGGGCGTGCATTCAGATGGTTATAATGTGTGGTACCGTAGCTGGGCGTGCATTCAGATGGTTATAATGTGTTATAATGTGTGGTACCGTAGCTGGGCGTGCATTCAGATGGTTATAATGTGTTATAATGTGTGGTACCGTAGCTGGGCGTGCATTCAGATGGTTATAATGTGTTATAATGTGTGGTACCGTAGCTGGGCGTGCATTCAGATGGTTATAATGTGTTATAATGTGTGGTACCGTAGCTGGGCGTGCATTCAGATGGTTATAATGTGTTATAATGTGTGGTACCGTAGCTGGGCGTGCATTCAGATGGTTATAATGTGTTATAATGTGTGGTACCGTAGCTGGGCGTGCATTCAGATGGTTATAATGTGTTATAATGTGTGGTACCGTAGCTGGGCGTGCATTCAGATGGTTATAATGTGTTATAATGTGTGGTACCGTAGCTGGCGTGCATTCAGATGGTTATAATGTGTTATAATGTGTGGTACCGTAGCTGGGCGTGCATTCAGATGGTTATAATGTGTTATAATGTGTGGTACCGTAGCTGGGCGTGCATTCAGATGGTTATAATGTGTTATAATGTGTGGTACCGTAGCTGGGCGTGCATTCAGATGGTTATAATGTGTTATAATGTGTGGTACCGTAGCTGGGCGTGCATTCAGATGGTTATAATGTGTTATAATGTGTGGTACCGTAGCTGGGCGTGCATTCAGATGGTTATAATGTGTTATAATGTTGGTACCGTAGCTGGGCGTGCATTCAGATGGTTTATAATGTGTTATAATGTGTGGTACCGTAGCTGGGCGTGCATTCAGATGGTTATAATGTGTTATAATGCTTGGTACCGTAGCTGGGCGTGCATTCAGATGGTTATAATGTGTTATAATGTGTGGTACCGTAGCTGGGCGTGCATTCAGATGGTTATAATGTGTTATAATGTGTGGTACCGTAGCTGGGCGTGCATTCAGATGGTTATAATGTGTTATAATGTGGTACCGTAGCTGGGCGTGCATTCAGATGGTTATAATGTGTTATAATGTGTGGTACCGTAGCTGGGCGTGCATTCAGATGGTTATAATGTGTTATAATGTGTGGTACCGTAGCTGGGCGTGCATTCAGATGGTTATAATGTGTTATAATGTGTGGTACCGTAGCTGGGCGTGCATTCAGATGGTTATAATGTGTTATAATGTGTTGTACCGTAGCTGGGCGTGCATTCAGATGGTTATAATGTGTTATAATGTGTGGTACCGTAGCTGGGCGTGCATTCAGATGGTTTATAATGTGTTATAATGTGTGGTACCGTAGCTGGGCGTGCATTCAGATGGTTATAATGTGTTATAATGCGTCGTACCGTAGCTGGGCGTGCATTCAGATGGTTATAATGTGTTATAATGCTTGGTACCGTAGCTGGGCGTGCATTCAGATGGTTATAATGTGTTATAATGTGTGGTACCGTAGCTGGGCGTGCATTCAGATGGTTATAATGTGTTATAATGTGTGGTACCGTAGCTGGGCGTGCATTCAGATGGTTATAATGTGTTATAATGTGTGTGTACCGTAGCTGGGCGTGCATTCAGATGGTTATAATGTGTTATAATGTGTGGTACCGTAGCTGGGCGTGCATTCAGATGGTTATAATGTGTTATAATGTGTGGTACCGTAGCTGGGCGTGCATTCAGATGGTTATAATGTGTTATAATGTGTGGCACCGTAGCTGGGCGTGCATTCAGATGGTTATAATGTGTTATAATGTGTGGTACCGTAGCTGGGCGTGCATTCAGATGGTTATAATGTGTTATAATGTGTGGTACCGTAGCTGGGCGTGCATTCAGATGGTTATAATGTGTTATAATGTGTGGTACCGTAGCTGGGCGTGCATTCAGATGGTTATAATGTGTTATAATGTGTGGTACCGTAGCTGGCGTGCATTCAGATGGTTATAATGTGTTATAATGTGTGGTACCGTAGCTGGGCGTGCATTCAGATGGTTATAATGTGTTATAATGTGTGGTACCGTAGCTGGGCGTGCATTCAGATGGTTATAATGTGTTATAATGTGTGGTACCGTAGCTGGGCGTGCATTCAGATGGTTATAATGTGTTATAATGTGTGGTACCGTAGCTGGGCGTGCATTCAGATGGTTATAATGTGTTATAATGTGTGGTACCGTAGCTGGGCGTGCATTCAGATGGTTATAATGTGTTATAATGTGTGGTGGTACCGTAGCTGGGCGTGCATTCAGATGGTTATAATGTGTTATAATGTGTGGTACCGTAGCTGGGCGTGCATTCAGATGGTTATAATGCTTGGTACCGTAGCTGGGCGTGCATTCAGATGGTTATAATGTGTTATAATGTGTGGTACCGTAGCTGGGCGTGCATTCAGATGGTTATAATGTGTTATAATGTGTCGTACCGTAGCTGGGCGTGCATTCAGATGGTTATAATGTGTTATAATGTGTGGTACCGTAGCTGGGCGTGCATTCAGATGGTTATAATGTGTTATAATGTGTGGTACCGTAGCTGGGCGTGCATTCAGATGGTTATAATGTGTTATAATGTGTGGTACCGTAGCTGGGCGTGCATTCAGATGGTTATAATGTGTTATAATGTGTGGTACCGTAGCTGGGCGTGCATTCAGATGGTTATAATGTGTTATAATGTGTGGTACCGTAGCTGGGCGTGCATTCAGATGGTTATAATGTGTTATAATGTGTGGTACCGTAGCTGGGCGTGCATCAGGGGATTGTTGTTCAGGATGAGGGTCTGCAGGTGGACGAGGCGTCTCATCTGAGGGGGGAGGCTGTCCAGCTTGTTGTCACTCAGGTCCAGGTACAGCAGGTCAGTCAGGTTGATGAACAACTGGTTAGGGATGGCATCGATGCTGGGAGGAGGAGGAGGAAGGTTATAAGGCAGGTTGATAAACAACTGGTTAGGGATGGCATCGATGCTGGGAGGAGGAGGAGGGAAGGTATTAGGTTATAAGGCAGGTTGATAAACAACTGGTTTGGGATGGCATCGATGCTGGGAGGAGGAGGGTCGGTATTAGGTTATAAGGCAGGTTGATAAACAACTGGTTAGGGATGGCATCGATGCTGGGAGGAGGAGGAGGAGGGTCGGTATTAGGTTAGGAGGAGGAGGAGGAGGGTCGGTATTAGGTTAGGAGGAGGAGGAGGAGGGTCGGTATTAGGTTAGGAGGAGGAGGAGGGTCGGTATTAGGTTATAAGGCAGGTTGATAAACAACTGGTTAGGGATGGCATCGATGCTGGGAGGAGGAGGAGGAGGAGGAGGGTCGGTAATTAGATTATAAGGCAGGTTGATAAACAACTGGTTAGGGATGGCATCGATGCTGGGAGGAGGGAAGGTATTAGGTTATAAGGCAGGTTGATAAACAACTGGTTAGGGATGGCATCGATGCTGGGAGGAGGAAGGTATTAGGTTATAAGGCAGGTTGATAAACAACTGGTTAGGGATGGCATCGATGCTGGGGAGGAGGAGGAGGGTCGGTATTAGGTTATAAGGCAGGTTGATAAACAACTGGTTAGGGATGGCATCGATGCTGGGAGGAGGAGGAGGGTCGGTATTAGGTTAGGAGGAGGAGGAGGAGGGTCGGTATTAGGTTAGGAGGAGGAGGAGGAGGGTCGGTATTAGGTTAGGAGGAGGAGGAGGGGGTCGGTATTAGGTTATAAGGCAGGTTGATAAACAACTGGTTAGGGATGGCATCGATGCTGGGAGGAGGAGGAGGGTCGGTATTAGGTTATAAGGCAGGTTGATAAACAACTGGTTAGGGATGGCATCGATGCTGGGAGGAGGAGGAGAGGAGTCGGTATTAGGTTAGGAGGAGGAGGAGGAGGGTCGGTATTAGGTGAGGAGGAGGAGGAGGGGCGGTATTAGGTTAGGAGAGGAGGAGGAGGGTCGGTATTAGGTTAGGAGGAGGAGGAGGAGGGTCGGTATTAGGTTAGGAGGAGGAGGAGGGTCGGTATTAGGTTAGGAGGAGGAGGGTCGGTATTAGGTTAGGAGGAGGAGGGTCGGTATTAGGTTAGGAGGAGGAGGGTCGGTATTAGGTTAGGAGGAGGAGGGTCGGTATTAGGTTAGGAGGAGGAGGAGGGGGTCGGTATTAGGTTAGGAGGAGGAGGGTCGGTATTAGGTTAGGAGGAGGAGGGTCGGTATTAGGTTAGGAGGAGGAGGGTTCGGTATTAGGTTAGGAGGAGGAGGAGGAGGGTCGGTATTAGGTTAGGAGGAGGAGGAGGGTCGGTATTAGGTTAGGAGGAGGAGGAGGAGGGTCGGTATTAGGTTAGGAGGAGGAGGAGGAGGGTCGGTATTAGGTTAGGAGGAGGAGGAGGGTCGGTATTAGGTTAGGAGGAGGAGGGTCGGTATTAGGTGAGGAGGAGGAGGGTCGGTATTAGGTTAGGAGGAGGAGGAGGGTCGGTATTAGGTTAGGAGGAGGAGGAGGAGGGTCGGTATTAGGTTAGGAGGAGGAGGAGGAGGGTCGGTATTAGGTTAGGAGGAGGAGGAGGAGGGTCGGTATTAGGTTAGGAGGAGGAGGAGGAGGGTCGGTATTAGGTTAGGAGGAGGAGGAGGAGGGTCGGTATTAGGTTAGGAGGAGGAGGAGGAGGGTCGGTATTAGGTTAGGAGGAGGAGGAGGAGGGTCGGTATTAGGTTAGGAGGAGGAGGAGGAGGGTCGGTATTAGGTTAGGAGGAGGAGGAGGGTCGGTATTAGGTTAGGAGGAGGAGGGTCGGTATTAGGTTAGGAGGAGGAGGAGGAGGAGGGTCGGTATTAGGTTAGGAGGAGGAGGAGGAGGGTCGGTATTAGGTTAGGAGGAGGAGGGTCGGTATTAGGTTAGGAGGAGGGCCTTCGGAAAGTATTCAGACCCCTCGACTTTCACGTTACAGCCTTATTTTCAAATGGATTCAATATGTTTTCCCCCTCAATCTACACACAATACCCCATAATGACATCACAATACCCCATAATGACATCACAATACCCCATAATGACATCACAATACCCCATAATGACATCACAATACCCCATAATGACATCACAATACCCCATAATGACATCACAATACCCCATAATGACATCACAATACACCATAATGACATCACAATACACCATAATGACATCACAATAACCCATAATGACATCACAATACACCATAATGACATCACAATACACCATAATGACATCACAATACCCCATAATGACATCACAATACACCATAATGACATCACAATACCCCATAATGACATCACAATACCCCATAATGACATCACAATACCCCATAATGACATCACAATACCCCATAATGACATCACAATACCCCATAATGACATCACAATACCCCATAATGACATCACAATACCCCATAATGACATCACAATACCCCATAATGACAAAAGCAAAAATGTTTTTATTCATGTTTGCTAATTTTTACAAATAAAACACTGAAATATCACATAGGTATTCTGACCCTTTTACTCAGTACTTTGTTGAAGCACCTTTGGCAGCGATTACAGCCTCAAGTGTTCTTTGGGTATGGTTCAACAAGCTTGGTACACCTGTATTTGGGGAGTTTCTCCCATTCTTCTCTGCAGATCCTCTCAAGCTCTGTCAGGTTGGATGGGAGCATTACTCCACAGCTATTTTCAGGTCTCTCCAGAGGTGTTTGATCGGGTTCAAGTCCGGGCTCTGGCTGGCCCACTCAAGGACATTCAGAGACTTGTCCCGAAGCCACTCCGTTGTCTTGGCTGTGTGCTTAGGTCGTTGTCCTGTTGGAAGGTGAACCTTAGACCCCAGTCTGAGGTCTGGAGCAGGTTTACATCAAGATCTCTTTGTACTTTTCTCCGTTCATCTTTCCCTCGATCCTGACTAGTCTCCCAGTCCCTGCTGCTAAAAACATCCCCCCACAGCATGATGCTGCCACCACCATGCTTCACCGTAGGGATGGTGCCAGGTTTCCTCCAGATGTAACGCTTGGCATTCAGGGCAAAGAGAATCTAGATCAAGGATAATATATAATAATAATAATAATAATATATGCCATTTAGCTGACGCTTTTATCCAAAGCGACTTACAGTCATGTGTGCATACATTCTACGTATGGGTGGTCCCGGGAATCGAACCCACTACCCTGGCGTTACAAGCGCCATGCTCTACCAACTGAGCCACAGAAGGACCACAGGATGATCAAGCACTTGAGCTTAATTTCACATCTCATAGCAAATAGTCTGAATACTTATGTAAAGAAGGTATTTCAGTTCTTTATTTTAATACATTTGCAAACATTTCTAAAAACCTGTATTCACTTTTGTCCTTACAGGGTATTGTGATGTCCTTATAGGGTATTGTGATGTCATTATAAGGTATTGTGATGTCATTATAGGGTATTGTGATGTCATTATAGGGTATTGTGTGTAAGAGACAAAATAATATTTAATCCATTTTAAAATAAGGCTGTAAAGTATCAAAATGTGGAAAAAGTCAAGGGGTCTGAATACTTTCCGAAGGCCCTGTATGTATGATATATTTATATCCTGTTATAGCTTAAGTTATAAGGCCTGTTAGTACATATTATAAGAGGTTCTACCCTGTTGTGGCTGAGGGTGTTAGTAGAGGTTATAAGAGGTTCTACCTGTTGTGGCTGAGGTTGTTAGTAGAGGTTATAAGGCCTGTTAGTCACCTGTTATAACATATTATAAGTGGTTCTACCTGTTGTGGCTGAGGTTGTTAGTAGAGGTTATAAGGCCTGTTAGTCACCTGTTATAACATATTATAAGGGGTTCTACCTGTTGTGGCTGAGGTTGTTAGTAGAGGTTATAAGAGGTTCTACCTGTTGTGGCTGAGGTTGTTAGTAGAGGTTATAAGGGGTTCTACCTGTTGTGGCTGAGGTTGTTAGTAGAGGTTATAAGGCCTGTTAGTCACCTGTTATAACATATTATAAGGGGTTCTACCTGTTGTGGCTGAGGTTGTTAGTAGAGGTTATAAGGGGTTCTACCTGTTGTGGCTGAGGTTGTTATTAGAGGTTATAAGGCCTGTTAGTCACCTGTTATAACATATTATAAGGGGTTCTACCTGTTGTGGCTGAGGTTGTTAGTAGAGGTTATAAGAGGTTCTACCTGTTGTGGCTGAGGTTGTTAGTAGAGGTTATAAGAGGTTCTACCTGTTGTGGCTGAGGTTGTTATTAGAGGTTATAAGAGGTTCTACCTGTTGTGGCTGAGGTTGTTATTAGAGGTTATAAGGGGTTCTACCTGTTGTGGCTGAGGTTGTTGTTAGAGGTTATAAGAGGTTCTACCTGTTGTGGCTGAGGTTGTTATTAGAGGTTATAAGGTCTGTTAGTCACCTGTTATAACATATTATAAGAGGTTCTACCTGTTGTGGCTGAGGTTGTTATTAGAGGTTATAAGGCCTGTTAGTCACCTGTTATAACATATTATAAGGGTTCTACCTATTGTGGCTGAGGGTGTTATTAGAGGTTATAAGAGGTTCTACCTGTTGTGGCTGAGGTTGTTAGTAGAGGTTATAAGGCCTGTTAGTCACCTGTTATAACATATTATAAGGGGTTCTACCGGTTGTGGCTGAGGTTGTTAGTAGAGGTTATAAGGGGTTCTACCTGTTGTGGCTGAGGTTGTTAGTAGAGGTTATAAGGGTTCTACCTGTTGTGGCTGAGGTTGTTAGTAGAGGTTATAAGGCCTGTTAGTCACCTGTTATAACATATTATAAGAGGTTCTACCTGTTGTGGCTGAGGTTGTTAGAGGTTATAAGAGGTTCTACCTGTTGTGGCTGAGGTTGTTAGTAGAGGTTATAAGTGGTTCTACCTGTCGTGGCTGAGGTTGTTATTAGAGGTTATAAGAGGTTCTACCTGTCGTGGCTGAGGTTGTTAGTAGAGGTTATAAGTGGTTCTACCTGTCGTGGCTGAGGTTGTTATTAGAGGTTATAAGTGGTTCTACCTGTTGTGGCTGAGGTTGTTAGTAGAGGTTATAAGGGGTTCTACCTGTTGTGGCTGAGGTTGTTAGTAGAGGTTATAAGGCCTGTTAGTCACCTGTTATAACATATTATAAGAGGTTCTACCTGTTGTGGCTGAGGTTGTTAGTAGAGGTTATAAGGGGTTCTACCTGTTGTGGCTGAGGTTGTTAGTAGAGGTTATAAGGGGTTCTACCTGTTGTGGCTGAGGTTGTTAGTAGAGGTTATAAGGGGTTCTACCTGTTGTGGCTGAGGTTGTTAGTAGAGGTTATAAGGGGTTCTACCTGTTGTGGCTGAGGTTGTTAGTAGAGGTTATAAGGCCTGTTAGTCACCTGTTATAACATATTATAAGAGGTTCTACCTGTTGTGGCTGAGGTTGTTAGTAGAGGTTATAAGAGGTTCTACCTGTTGTGGCTGAGGTTGTTAGTAGAGGTTATAAGGGTTCTACCTGTTGTGGCTGAGGTTGTTAGTAGAGGTTATAAGGCCTGTTAGTCACCTGTTATAACATATTATAAGAGGTTCTACCCTGTTGTGGCTGAGGGTGTTAGTAGAGGTTATAAGAGTTCTACCTGTTGTGGCTGAGGTTGTTATTAGAGGTTATAAGGGAGTTCTACCTGTTGTGGCTGAGGTTGTTAGTAGAGGTTATAGGCCTGTTATAACATATTATAAGTGGTTCTACCTGTTGTGGCTGAGGTTGTTATTAGAGGTTATAAGGCCTGTTAGTCACCTGTTATAACATATTATAAGAGGTTCTACCTGTTGTGGCTGAGGTTGTTAGTAGAGGTTATAAGAGGTTCTACCTGTTGTGGCTGAGGTTGTTAGTAGAGGTTATAAGGCCTGTTAGTCACCTGTTATAACATATTATAAGGGGTTCTACCTGTTGTGGCTGAGGTTGTTATTAGAGGTTATAAGGGGTTCTACCTGTTGTGGCTGAGGTTGTTATTAGAGGTTATAAGAGGTTCTACCTGTTGTGGCTGAGGTTGTTATTAGAGGTTATAAGGCCTGTTAGTCACCTGTTATAACATATTATAAGGGGTTCTACCTGTTGTGGCTGAGGTTGTTAGTAGAGGTTATAGAGGTTCTACCTGTTGTGGCTGAGGTTGTTAGAGGTTATAAGAGGTTCTACCTGTTGTGGCTGAGGTTGTTAGTAGAGGTTATAAGAGGTTCTACCTGTTGTGGCTGAGGTTGTTAGAGGTTATAAGAGGTTCTACCTGTTGTGGCTGAGGTTGTTAGTAGAGGTTATAAGAGATTCTACCTGTTGTGGCTGAGGTTGTTATTAGAGGTTATAAGGCCTGTTAGTCACCTGTTATAACATATTATAAGGGGTTCTACCTGTTGTGGCTGAGGTTGTTAGTAGAGGTTATAAGTGGTTCTACCTGTCGTGGCTGAGGTTGTTATTAGAGGTTATAAGAGGTTCTACCTGTCGTGGCTGAGGTTGTTAGTAGAGGTTATAAGTGGTTCTACCTGTCGTGGCTGAGGTTGTTATTAGAGGTTATAAGTGGTTCTACCTGTTGTGGCTGAGGTTGTTAGTAGAGGTTATAAGGCCTGTTAGTCACCTGTTATAACATATTATAAGGGGTTCTACCTGTTGTGGCTGAGGGTGTTAGTAGAGGTTATAAGAGGTTCTACCTGTTGTGGCTGAGGTTGTTATTAGAGGTTATAAGGCCTGTTAGTCACCTGTTATAACATATTATAAGGGGTTCTACCTGTTGTGGCTGAGGTTGTTAGTAGAGGTTATAAGGGGTTCTACCTGTTGTGGCTGAGGTTGTTAGTAGAGGTTATAAGAGGTTCTACCTGTTGTGGCTGAGGTTGTTATTAGAGGTTATAAGGCCTGTTAGTCACCTGTTATAACATATTATAAGGGGTTCTACCTGTTGTGGCTGAGGTTGTTAGTAGAGGTTATAAGAGGTTCTACCTGTTGTGGCTGAGGTTGTTATTAGAGGTTATAAGAGGTTCTACCTGTTGTGGCTGAGGTTGTTAGTAGAGGTTATAAGAGGTTCTACCTGTTGTGGCTGAGGTTGTTAGTAGAGGTTATAAGGCCTGTTAGTCACCTGTTATAACATATTATAAGGGGTTCTACCTGTTGTGGCTGAGGTTGTTAGTAGAGGTTATAAGAGGTTCTACCTGTTGTGGCTGAGGTTGTTATTAGAGGTTATAAGAGGTTCTACCTGTTGTGGCTGAGGTTGTTAGTAGAGGTTATAAGAGGTTCTACCTGTTGTGGCTGAGGTTGTTAGTAGAGGTTATAAGGCCTGTTAGTCACCTGTTATAACATATTATAAGAGGTTCTACCTGTTGTGGCTGAGGTTGTTAGTAGAGGTTATAAGAGGTTCTACCTGTTGTGGCTGAGGTTGTTAGTAGAGGTTATAAGGCCTGTTAGTCACCTGTTATAACATATTATAAGGGTTCTACCTGTTGTGGCTGAGGTTGTTAGTAGAGGTTATAAGAGGTTCTACCTGTTGTGGCTGAGGTTGTTATTAGAGGTTATAAGAGGTTCTACCTGTTGTGGCTGAGGTTGTTAGTAGAGGTTATAAGGCCTGTTAGTCACCTGTTATAACATATTATAAGGGGTTCTACCTGTTGTGGCTGAGGTTGTTGTTAGAGGTTATAAGAGGTTCTACCTGTTGTGGCTGAGGTTGTTATTAGAGGTTATAAGGCCTGTTAGTCACCTGTTATAACATATTATAAGTGGTTCTACCTGTTGTGGCTGAGGTTGTTAGTAGAGGTTATAAGGGGTTCTACCTGTTGTGGCTGAGGTTGTTGTTAGAGGTTATAAGTGGTTCTACCTGTTGTGGCTGAGGTTGTTATTAGAGGTTATAAGGTCTGTTAGTCACCTGTTATAACATATTATAAGGGGTTCTACCTGTTGTGGCTGAGGTTGTTAGTAGAGGTTATAAGGGGTTCTACCTGTTGTGGCTGAGGTTGTTAGTAGAGGTTATAAGGGGTTCTACCTGTTGTGGCTGAGGTTGTTAGAGGTTATAAGGCCTGTTATTCACCTGTTATAACATATTATAAGAGGTTCTACCTGTTGTGGCTGAGGTTGTTAGTAGAGGTTATAAGAGGTTCTACCTGTTGTGGCTGAGGTTGTTGTTAGAGGTTATAAGGGTTCTACCTGTTGTGGCTGAGGTTGTTAGTAGAGGTTATAAGGGGTTCTACCTGTTGTGGCTGAGGTTGTTAGAGGTTATAAGGCCTGTTAGTCACCTGTTATAACATATTATAAGGGTTCTACCTGTTGTGGCTGAGGTTGTTAGTAGAGGTTATAAGGCCTGTTCTACCTGTTGTGGCTGAGGTTGTTAGTAGAGGTTATAAGGCCTGTTAGTCACCTGTTATAACATATTACAAGGGTTCTACCTGTTGTGGCTGAGGTTGTTATTAGAGGTTATAAGGGTTCTACCTGTTGTGGCTGAGGTTATTAGAGGTTATAAGGCCTGTTAGTCACCTGTTATAACATATTATAAGTGGTTCTACCTGTTGCGGCTGAGGTTGTTAGTAGAGGTTATAAGGCCTGTTAGTCACCTGTTATAACATATTATAAGGGGTTCTACCTGTTGTGGCTGAGTTGTTATTAGAGGTTATAAGGGTTCTACCTGTTGTGGCTGAGGTTGTTAGTAGGTTATAAGGCCTGTTAGTCACCTGTTATAACATATTATAAGAGGTTCTACCTGTTGTGGCTGAGGTTGTTATTAGAGGTTATAAGAGGTTCTACCTGTTGTGGCTGAGGTTGTTATTAGAGGTTATAAGAGGGTTCTACCTGTTGTGGCTGAGGTTGTTAGTAGAGGTTATAAGAGGTTCTACCTGTTGTGGCTGAGGTTGTTAGTAGAGGTTATAAGGCCTGTTAGTCACCTGTTATAACATATTATAAGAGGTTCTGTTGTGGCTGAGGTTGTTAGTAGAGGTTATAAGAGGTTCTACCTGTTGTGGCTGAGGTTGTTAGTAGAGGTTATAAGGCCTGTTAGTCACCTGTTATAACATATTATAAGGGTTCTACCTGTTGTGGCTGAGGTTGTTAGTAGAGGTTATAAGGGGTTCTACCTGTTGTGGCTGAGGTTGTTAGTAGAGGTTATAAGGGGTTCTACCTGTTGTGGCTGAGGTTGTTAGTAGAGGTTATAAGGTCTGTTAGTCACCTGTTATAACATATTATAAGAGGTTCTACCTGTTGTGGCTGAGGTTGTTAGTAGAGGTTATAAGGGTTCTACCTGTTGTGGCTGAGGTTGTTATTAGAGGTTATAAGGCCTGTTAGTCACCTGTTATAACATATTATAAGGGTTCTACCTGTTGTGGCTGAGGTTGTTAGTAGAGGTTATAAGGGTTCTACCTGTTGTGGCTGAGGTTGTTAGTAGAGGTTATAAGTGGTTCTACCTGTTGTGGCTGAGGTTGTTATTAGAGGTTATAAGGTCTGTTAGTCACCTGTTATAACATATTATAAGGGTTCTACCTGTTGTGGCTGAGGTTGTTAGTAGAGGTTATAAGGGTTCTACCTGTTGTGGCTGAGGTTGTTAGTAGAGGTTATAAGGGGTTCTACCTGTTGTGGCTGAGGTTGTTAGAGGTTATAAGGCCTGTTATTCACCTGTTATAACATATTATAAGAGGTTCTACCTGTTGTGGCTGAGGTTGTTAGTAGAGGTTATAAGAGGTTCTACCTGTTGTGGCTGAGGTTGTTGTTAGAGGTTATAAGTGGTTCTACCTGTTGTGGCTGAGGTTGTTAGTAGAGGTTATAAGGGTTCTACCTGTTGTGGCTGAGGTTGTTAGAGGTTATAAGGCCTGTTAGTCACCTGTTATAACATATTATAAGGGTTCTACCTGTTGTGGCTGAGGTTGTTAGTAGAGGTTATAAGTGGTTCTACCTGTTGTGGCTGAGGTTGTTAGTAGAGGTTATAAGGCCTGTTAGTCACCTGTTATAACATATTACAAGGGGTTCTACCTGTTGTGGCTGAGGTTGTTATTAGAGGTTATAAGGGTTCTACCTGTTGTGGCTGAGGTTATTAGAGAGGTTATAAGGCCTGTTAGTCACCTGTTATAACATATTATAAGTGGTTCTACCTGTTGTGGCTGAGGTTGTTAGTAGAGGTTATAAGGCCTGTTAGTCACCTGTTATAACATATTATAAGGGTTCTACCTGTTGTGGCTGAGGTTGTTATTAGAGGTTATAAGGGGTTCTACCTGTTGTGGCTGAGGTTATTAGAGGTTATAAGGCCTGTTAGTCACCTGTTATAACATATTATAAGAGGTTCTACCTGTTGTGGCTGAGGTTGTTATTAGAGGTTATAAGGCCTGTTAGTCACCTGTTATAACATATTATAACAGGTGGTTCTACCTGTTGTGGCTGAGGTTGTTAGTAGAGGTTATAAGGGTTCTACCTGTTGTGGCTGAGGTTGTTAGTAGAGGTTATAGAGGTTCTACCTGTTGTGGCTGAGGTTGTTATTAGAGGTTATAAGGCCTGTTAGTCACCTGTTATAACATATTATAAGGGGTTCTACCTGTTGTGGCTGAGGTTGTTAGTAGAGGTTATAAGAGGTTCTACCTGTTGAGGCTGAGGTTGTTATTAGAGGTTATAAGAGGTTCTACCTGTTGTGGCTGAGGTTGTTAGTAGAGGTTATAAGAGGTTCTACCTGTTGTGGCTGAGGTTGTTAGTAGAGGTTATAAGATCTGTTAGTCACCTGTTATAACATATTATAAGGGGTTCTACCTGTTGTGGCTGGGGTTGTTAGTAGAGGTTATAAGAGGTTCTACCTGTTGTGGCTGAGGTTGTTAGTAGAGGTTATAAGGCCTGTTAGTCACCTGTTATAACATAATATAAGGGGTTCTACCTGTTGTGGCTGAGGTTGTTATTAGAGGTTATAAGGCCTGTTAGTCACCTGTTATAACATATTATAAGAGGTTCTACCTGTTGTGGCTGAGGTTGTTAGTAGAGGTTATAAGGGTTCTACCTGTTGTGGCTGAGGTTGTTATTAGAGGTTATAAGGGGTTCTACCTGTTGTGGCTGAGGTTGTTAGTAGAGGTTATAAGACCTGTTAGTGACCTATTATAAATTATTATAAGAGGTTCTACCTGTTGTGGTGAGGTTGTTAGTAGAGGTTATAAGAGGTTCTACCTGTTGAGGCTGAGGTTGTTATTAGAGGTTATAAGAGGTTCTACCTGTTGTGGCTGAGGTTGTTAGTAGAGGTTATAAGAGGTTCTACCTGTTGTGGCTGAGGTTGTTAGTAGAGGTTATAAGATCTGTTAGTCACCTGTTATAACATATTATAAGGGGTTCTACCTGTTGTGGCTGGGGTTGTTATTAGAGGTTATAAGAGGTTCTACCTGTTGTGGCTGAGGTTGTTAGTAGAGGTTATAAGAGGTTCTACCTGTTGTGGCTGAGGTTGTTAGTAGAGGTTATAAGGCCTTTTAGTCACCTGTTATAACATAATATAAGGGGTTCTACCTGTTGTGGCTGAGGTTGTTATTAGAGGTTATAAGAGGTTCTACCTGTTGTGGCTGAGGTTGTTAGTAGAGGTTATACTGGGGTTCTACCTGTTGTGGCTGAGGTTGTTAGTAGAGGTTATAAGGCCTGTTAGTCACCTGTTATAACATATATAGAGGTTCTACCTGTTGTGGCTGAGGTTGTTAGTAGAGGTTATAAGGGTTCTACCTGTTGTGGCTGAGGTTGTTAGTAGAGGTTATAAGAGGTTCTACCTGTTGTGGCTGAGGTTGTTAGTAGAGGTTATAAGGCCTGTTAGTCACCTGTTATAACATATTATAAGGGTTCTACCTGTTGTGGCTGAGGGTGTTGTTAGAGGTTATAAGAGGTTCTTCCTGTTGTGGCTGAGGTTGTTAGTAGAGGTTATAAGAGGTTCTACCTGTTGTGGCTGAGGTTGTTAGTAGAGGTTATAAGAGGTTCTACCTGTTGTGGCTGAGGTTGTTATTAGAGGTTATAAGGGTTCTACCTGTTGTGGCTGAGGTTGTTATTAGAGGTTATAAGGGTTCTACCTGTTGTGGCTGAGGTTGTTAGTAGAGGTTATAAGAGGTTCTACCTGTTGTGGCTGAGGTTGTTATTAGAGGTTATAAGGCCTGTTAGTCACCTGTTATAACATATTATAAGGGGTTCTACCTGTTGTGGCTGAGGTTGTTAGTAGAGGTTATAAGGGGTTCTACCTGTTGTGGCTGAGGTTGTTAGTAGAGGTTATAAGAGGTTCTACCTGTTGTGGCTGAGGTTGTTAGTAGAGGTTATAAGGGGTTCTACCTGTTGTGGCTGAGGTTGTTAGTAGAGGTTATAAGAGGTTCTACCTGTTGTGGCTGAGGTTGTTATTAGAGGTTATAAGGCCTGTTAGTCACCTGTTATAACATATTATAAGGGGTTCTACCTGTTGTGGCTGAGGTTGTTAGTAGAGGTTATAAGGGTTCTACCTGTTGTGGCTGAGGTTGTTAGTAGAGGTTATAAGAGGTTCTACCTGTTGTGGCTGAGGTTGTTATTAGAGGTTATAAGGGGTTCTACCTGTTGTGGCTGAGGTTGTTATTAGAGGTTATAAGAGGTTCTACCTGTTGTGGCTGAGGTTGTTATTAGAGGTTATAAGAGGTTCTACCTGTTGTGGCTGAGGTTGTTAGTAGAGGTTATAAGGCCTGTTAGTCACCTGTTATAACATATTATAAGGGGTTCTACCTGTTGTGGCTGAGGTTGTTGTTAGAGGTTATAAGAGGTTCTACCTGTTGTGGCTGAGGTTGTTAGTAGAGGTTATAAGGCCTGTTAGTCACCTGTTATAACATATCATAAGGGTTCTACCTGTTGTGGCTGAGGTTGTTATTAGAGGTTATAAGAGGTTCTACCTGTTGTGGCTGAGGTTGTCAGTAGAGGTTATAAGAGGTTCTACCTGTTGTGGCTGAGGTTGTTATTAGAGGTTATAAGGCCTGTTAGTCACCTGTTATAACATATTATAAGTGGTTCTACCTGTTGTGGCTGAGGTTGTTATTAGAGGTTATAAGGTCTGTTAGTCACCTGTTATAACATGTTATAAGGGGTTCTACCTGTTGTGGCTGAGGGTGTTATTAGAGGTTATAAGGCCTGTTAGTCACCTGTTATAACATATTATAAGAGGTTCTACCTGTTGTGGCTGAGGTTGTTAGTAGAGGTTATAAGGCCTGTTAGTCACCTGTTATAACATATTATAAGAGGTTCTACCTGTTGTGGCTGAGGTTGTTAGTAGAGGTTATAAGGCCTGTTAGTCACCTGTTATAACATATTATAAGAGGTTCTACCTGTTGTGGCTGAGGTTGTTAGTAGAGGTTATAAGAGGTTCTACCTGTTGTGGCTGAGGTTGTTAGTAGAGGTTATAAGGCCTGTTAGTCACCTGTTATAACATATTATAAGAGGTTCTACCTGTTGTGGCTGAGGTTGTTAGTAGAGGTTATAAGAGGTTCTACCTGTTGTGGCTGAGGTTGTTATTAGAGGTTATAAGGCCTGTTAGTCACCTGTTATAACATATTATAAGAGGTTCTACCTGTTGTGGCTGAGGTTGTTAGTAGAGGTTATAAGGGGTTCTACCTGTTGTGGCTGAGGTTGTTAGTAGAGGTTATAAGGCCTGTTAGTCACCTGTTATAACATATTATAAGAGGTTCTACCTGTTGTAGCTGAGGTTGTTATTAGAGGTTATAAGGCCTGTTAGTCACCTGTTATAACATATTATACGAGGTTCTACCTGTTGTGGCTGAGGTTGTTAGTAGAGGTTATAAGAGGTTCTATCTGTTGTGGCTGAGGTTGTTATTAGAGGTTATAAGGCCTGTTAGTCACCTGTTATAACATATTATAAGAAGTTCTACCTGTTGTGGCTGGGGTTGTTAGTAGAGGTTATAAGAGGTTCTACCTGTTGTGGCTGAGGTTGTTATTAGAGGTTATAAGAGGTTCTACCTGTTGTGGCTGAGGTTGTTATTAGAGGTTATAAGAGGTTCTACCTGTTGTGGCTGAGGTTGTTAGTAGAGGTTATAAGGGGTTCTACCTGTTGTGGCTGAGGTTGTTGTTAGAGGTTATAAGAGGTTCTACCTGTTGTGGCTGAGGTTGTTATTAGAGGTTATAAGGCCTGTTAGTCACCTGTTATAACATATTATAAGGGTTCTACCTGTTGTGGCTGAGGTTGTTAGTAGAGGTTATAAGGGTTCTACCTGTTGTGGCTGAGGTTGTTATTAGAGGTTATAAGAGGTTCTACCTGTTGTGGCTGAGGTTGTTAGTAGAGGTTATAAGGCCTGTTAGTCACCTGTTATAACATATCATAAGGGGTTCTACCTGTTGTGGCTGAGGTTGTTATTAGAGGTTATAAGAGGTTCTACCTGTTGTGGCTGAGGTTGTTAGTAGAGGTTATAAGAGGTTCTACCTGTTGTGGCTGAGGTTGTTAGTAGAGGTTATAAGGGGTTCTACCTGTTGTGGCTGAGGTTGTTAGTAGAGGTTATAAGGCCTGTTAGTCACCTGTTATAACATATTATAAGGGTTCTACCTGTTGTGGCTGAGGTTGTTAGTAGAGGTTATAAGAGGTTCTACCTGTTGTGGCTGAGGTTGTTATTAGAGGTTATAAGGCCTGTTAGTCACCTGTTATAACATATTATAAGAGGTTCTACCTGTTGTGGCTGAGGTTGTTATTAGAGGTTATAAGAGGTTCTACCTGTTGTGGCTGAGGTTGTTAGTAGAGGTTATAAGAGGTTCTACCTGTTGTGGCTGAGGTTGTTAGTAGAGGTTATAAGGCCTGTTAGTCACCTGTTATAACATATTATAAGGGGTTCTACCTGTTGTGGCTGAGGTTGTTAGTAGAGGTTATAAGAGGTTCTACCTGTTGTGGCTGAGGTTGTTAGTAGAGGTTATAAGGCCTGTTAGTCACCTGTTATAACATATTATAAGAGGTTCTACCTGTTGCGGCTGAGGTTGTTAGTAGAGGTTATAAGAGGTTCTACCTGTTGTGGCTGAGGTTGTTAGTAGAGGTTATAAGAGGTTCTACCTGTTGTGGCTGAGGTTGTTAGTAGAGGTTATAAGAGGTTCTACCTGTTGTGGCTGAGGTTGTTATTAGAGGTTATAAGAGGTTCTACCTGTTGTGGCTGAGGTTGTTATTAGAGGTTATAAGGCCTGTTAGTCACCTGTTATAACATATTATAAGGGGTTCTACCTGTTGTGGCTGAGGTTGTTATTAGAGGTTATAAGAGGTTCTACCTGTTGTGGCTGAGGTTGTTATTAGAGGTTATAAGAGGTTCTACCTGTTGTGGCTGAGGTTGTTAGAGGTTATAAGGCCTGTTAGTCACCTGTTATAACATATTATAAGGGGTTCTACCTGTTGTGGCTGAGGTTGTTAGTAGAGGTTATAAGGGGTTCTACCTGTTGTGGCTGAGGTTGTTAGAGGTTATAAGGCCTGTTAGTCACCTGTTATAACATATTATAAGTGGTTCTACCTGTTGTGGCTGAGGTTGTTAGTAGATGTTATAAGGGGTTCTACCTGTTGTGGCTGAGGTTGTTAGTAGATGTTATAAGGGGTTCTACCTGTTGTGGCTGAGGTTGTTAGTAGAGGTTATAAGGCCTGTTAGTCACCTGTTATAACATATTATAAGTGGTTCTACCTGTTGTGGCTGAGGTTGTTAGTAGAGGTTATAAGTGGTTCTACCTGTTGCGGCTGAGGTTGTTAGTAGAGGTTATAAGAGGTTCTACCTGTTGTGGCTGAGGTTGTTAGTAGAGGTTATAAGGCCTGTTAGTCACCTGTTATAACATATTATAAGAGGTTCTACCTGTTGTGGCTGAGGTTGTTAGTAGAGGTTATACGAGGTTCTACCTGTTGTGGCTGAGGTTGTTATTAGAGGTTATAAGGCCTGTTAGTCACCTGTTATAACATATTATAAGGGTTCTACCTGTTGCGGCTGAGGTTGTTAGTAGAGGTTATAAGAGGTTCTACCTGTTGTGGCTGAGGTTGTTAGAGGTTATAAGAGGTTCTACCTGTTGTGGCTGAGGTTGTTAGTAGAGGTTATAAGGCCTGTTAGTCACCTGTTATAACATATCATAAAGGGGTTCTACCTGTTGTGGCTGAGTTTGTTAGTAGAGGTTATAAGGCCTGTTAGTCACCTGTTATAACATATTATACGAGGTTCTACCTGTTGTGGCTGAGGTTGTTAGTAGAGGTTATAAGGTTAGTCACCTGTTATAACATATTATAAGAGGTTCTACTGTTGTGGCTGAGGTTGTTAGTAGAGGTTATAAGGGTTCTACCTGTTGTGGCTGAGGTTGTTAGTAGAGGTTATAAGAGGTTCTACCTGTTGTGGCTGAGGTTGTTAGTAGAGGTTATAAGGCCTGTTAGTCACCTGTTATAACATATTATATTAGAGGTTCTACCTGTTGTGGCTGAGGTTGTTAGTAGATAGAGGTTATAAGGGGTTCTACCTGTTGTGGCTGAGGTTGTTAGTAGATGTTATAAGGCCTGTTAGTCACCTGTTATAACATATTATAAGTGGTTCTACCTGTTGTGGCTGAGGTTGTTAGTAGAGGTTATAAGGCCTGTTAGTCACCTGTTATAACATATTATAAGTGGTTCTACCTGTTGTGGCTGAGGTTGTTAGTAGAGGTTATAAGGCCTGTTAGTCACCTGTTATAACATATTATAAGTGGTTCTACCTGTGGCTGAGGTTGTTAGTAGGAGTTATAAGGCCTGTTAGTCACCTGTTGTTAGTAGAGGTTATAAGAGGTTGTTAGTAGAGGTTATAAGAGGTTCTACTCTGTTGAGGTTGTTAGTAGAGGTTATAAGAGGGTTCTGTTGTGGCTGAGGTTGTTAGTAGAGGTTATAAGGCCTGTTAGTCACCTGTTATAACATATTATAAGGGGTTCTGTTGTGGCTGAGGTTGTTAGTAGAGGTTATAAGGGGTTCTACTGTTGTGGCTGAGGTTGTTAGTAGATATTATAAGAGGTTCTACCTGTTGTGGCTGAGGTTGTTAGTAGAGGTTATAAGGGTTCTACCTGTTGTGGCTGAGGTTGTTAGTTAGTAGAGGTTATAAGAGGTTCTACCTGTTGTGGCTGAGGTTGTTAGTAGAGGTTATAAGAGGTTCTACCTGTTGTGGCTGAGGTTGTTATTAGAGGTTATAAGGCCTGTTAGTCACCTGTTATAAACATATTATAAGGCTACCTGTTGTGGCTGAGGTTGTTAGTAGAGGTTATAAGAGCTATTATGCTGTTGTCAGGTTGTTATAGATATTATAAGAGGTTCTACCTGTTGTGGCTGAGG
>NW_026287072.1:195000-204360 GCF_023373465.1 Oncorhynchus keta | reverse complement strand
ATAGCTAAGTGCAACTCCAAGGAGTTATAATGTGTGAGCCGTAGCTGGGAGTACTGTTTAGATGGTTATAATGTGTTATAATGTGTGGTACCGTAGCTGGGCGTGCATTCAGATGGTTATAATGTGTTATAATGTGTGGTACCGTAGCTGGGCGTGCATTCAGATGGTTATAATGTGTTATAATGTGTGGTACCGTGGGTAGCTATGTGCATTCAGATGGTTATAATGTGTTATAATGTGTGGTACCGTAGCTGGGCGTGGTTATAATGTGCATTCAGATGGTTATAATGGTTATAATGCTGGTACCGTAGCTGGCGTGCATTCAGATGGTTATAATGTGTTATAATGCTTGGTACCGTAGCTGGGCGTGCATTCAGATGGTTATAATGTGTTATAATGTGTGGTACCGTAGCTGGGCGTGCATTCAGATGGTTATAATGTGTTATAATGTGTGGTACCGTAGCTGGGCGTGCATTCAGATGGTTATAATGTGTTATAATGTGTGGTACCGTAGCTGGGCGTGCATTCAGATGGTTATAATGTGTTATAATGTGTGGTACCGTAGCTGGGCGTGCATTCAGATGGTTATAATGTGTTATAATGTGTGGTACCGTAGCTGGGCGTGCATTCAGATGGTTATAATGTGTTATAATGTGTGGTACCGTAGCTGGGCGTGCATTCAGATGGTTATAATGTGTTATAATGTGTGGTACCGTAGCTGGGCGTGCATTCAGATGGTTATAATGTGTTATAAAGCGTCGTACCGTAGCTGGGCGTGCATTCAGATGGTTATAATGTGTTATAATGTGTGGTACCGTAGCTGGGCGTGCATCAGGGGATTGTTGTTCAGGATGAGGGTCTGCAGGTGGACGAGGCGTCTCATCTGAGGGGGGAGGCTGTCCAGCTTGTTGTCACTCAGGTCCAGGTACAGCAGGTCAGTCAGGTTGATGAACAACTGGTTAGGGATGGCATCGATGCTGGGAGGAGGAGGAGGAAGGTTATAAGGCAGGTTGATAAACAACTGGTTAGGGATGGCATCGATGCTGGGAGGAGGAGGAGGAGGAGGGTCGGTATTAGGTTATAAGGCAGGTTGATAAACAACTGGTTAGGGATGGCATCGATGCTGGGAGGAGGAGGAGGGTCGGTATTAGGTTATAAGGCAGGTTGATAAACAACTGGTTAGGGATGGCATCGATGCTGGGAGGAGGAGGAGGGTCGGTATTAGGTTATAAGGCAGGTTGATAAACAACTGGTTAGGGATGGCATCGATGCTGGGAGGAGGAGGAGGAGGGTCGGTATTAGGGTTAGGAGGAGGAGGAGGAGGGGTCGGTATTAGGTTAGAGAGGAGGAGGAGGGTCGGTATTAGGTTAGGGAGGAGGAGGAGGGGGGTCGTATTAGGTTATAAGGCAGGTTGATAAACAACTGGTTAGGGATGGCATCGATGCTGGGAGGAGGAGGAGGGCCGGTAATTAGATTATAAGGCAGGTTGATAAACAACTGGTTAGGGATGGCATCGATGCTGGGAGGAGGAGGAGGAAGGTATTAGGTTATAAGGCAGGTTGATAAACAACTGGTTAGGGATGGCATCGATGCTGGGAGGAGGAGGAGGGTCGGTATTAGGTTATAAGGCAGGTTGATAAACAACTGGTTAGGGATGGCATCGATGCTGGGAGGAGGAGGAGGGTCGGTATTAGGTTATAAGGCAGGTTGATAAACAACTGGTTAGGGATGGCATCGATGCTGGGAGGAGGAGGGTCGGTATTAGGTTATAAGGCAGGTTGATAAACAACTGGTTAGGGATGGCATCGATGCTGGGAGGAGGAGGAGGAGGGGTCTGTATTAGGTTAGGAGGAGGAGGAGGAGGGTCGGCATTAGGTTAGGAGGAGGAGGAGGAGGGTCGGTATTAGGTTAGGAGGAGGAGGAGGGGGTCGGTATTAGGTTATAAGGCAGGTTGATAAACAACTGGTTAGGGATGGCATCGATGCTGGGAGGAGGAGGAGGGTCGGTAATTAGATTATAAGGCAGGTTGATAAACAACTGGTTAGGGATGGCATCGATGCTGGGAGGAGGAGGAGGAAGGTATTAGGTTATAAGGCAGGTTGATAAACAACTGGTTAGGGATGGCATCGATGCTGGGAGGAGGAGGAGGTTCGGTATTAGGTTATAAGGCAGGTTGATAAACAACTGGTTAGGGATGGCATCGATGCTGGGAGGAGGAGGAGGGTCGGTATTAGGTTATATAAGGCAGGTTGATAAACAACTGGTTAGGGATGGCATCGATGCTGGGAGGAGGGAGGAGGGTCGGTATTAGGTTATAAGGCAGGTTGATAAACAACTGGTTAGGGATGGCATCGATGCTGGGAGGAGGAGGAGGAGGGTCTGTATTAGGTTAGGAGGAGGAGGAGGAGGGTCGGTATTAGGTTAGAGGAGGAGGAGAGGGTCGGTATTAGGTTAGGAGGAGGAGGAGGGGGGTCGGTATTAGGTTATAAGGCAGGTTGATAAACAACTGGTTAGGATGGCATCGATGCTGGGAGGAGGAGGAGGAAGGTATTAGGTTATAAGGCAGGTTGATAAACAACTGGTTAGGGATGGCATCGATGCTGGGAGGAGGAGGAGGAGGGTCGGTATTAGGTTAGGAGGAGGAGGAGGGAGGGCGGTATTAGGTTAGGAGGAGGAGGGTCTGTATTAGGTTAGAGGAGGAGGGTCGGTATTAGGTTAGAGGAGGAGGGTCGGTATTAGGTTAGGAGGAGGAGGGTCGGTATTAGGTTAGGAGGAGGAGGGTCGGTATTAGGTTAGGAGGAGGAGGGTCGGTATTAGGTTAGGAGGAGGGAGGGTCGGGTATTAGGTTAGAGGAGGAGGGTCGGTATTAGGTTAGGGAGGAGGAGGGTCGGTATTAGGTTAGGAGGAGGAGGAGGGTCGGTATTAGGTTAGGAGGAGGAGGAGGGTCGGTATTAGGTTAGGGAGGAGGAGGAGGGTCGGTATTAGGTTAGGAGGAGGAGGGGGTATTAGGTTAGGAGGAGGAGGAGGGTCGGTATTAGGTTAGGAGGAGGAGGAGGGTCGGTATTAGGTTAGGAGGAGGAGGAGGGTCTAAGTATTAGGTTAGAGGAGGAGGAGGGTCGGTATTAGGTTAGGAGGAGGAGGGTCGGTATTAGGTTAGAGGAGGAGGGGGTCGGTATTAGGTTAGAGGAGGAGGGTACTGGGTTAGGAGGAGGAGGGTCGGTATTAGGTTAGGAGGAGGAGGGTCGGTATTAGGTTAGGAGGAGGAGGGTCGGTATTAGGTTAGGAGGAGGGGTCGGTATTAGGTTAGGAGGAGGAGGGTCGGTATTAGGTTAGGAGGAGGAGGGTCAGGTATTAGGTTAGAGGAGGGAGGAGGAGGAGGGTCGGTATTAGGTTAGGAGGAGGAGGAGGAGGAGGGTCGGTATTAGGTTAGGGGAGGAGGAGGAGGAGGAGGGTCGGGTATTAGGTTAGGAGGAGGAGGAGGAGGGTCGGTATTAGGTTAGGAGGAGGAGGGAGGAGGGTCGGTATTAGGTTAGGAGGAGGAGGAGGAGGGCCGGCATTAGGTTAGGAGGAGGAGGAGGAGGGTCGGTATTAGGTTAGGGAGGAGGAGGAGGAGGAGGGTCGGTATTAGGTTAGGGAGGAGGAGGGTCGGTATTAGGTTAGGAGGAGAGGGTCGGTATTAGGTTAGGAGGAGGAGGAGGAGGAGGGTCGGTATTAGGGTTAGAGGAGGAGGAGGAGGAGGGTCGGGTATTAGGTTAGGGAGGAGGAGGAGGAGGGTCGGTATTAGGTTAGGAGGAGGAGGAGGAGGGTCGGTATTAGGTTAGGAGGAGGAGGAGGAGGGTCGGTATTAGGTTAGAGGAGGAGGAGGAGGAGGGTCGGTATTAGGTTAGGAGGAGGAGGAGGAGGGTCGGTATTAGGTTAGAGGAGGGTCGGTATTAGGTTAGGAGGAGGAGGAGGAGGGTCGGTATTAGGTTAGGAGGAGGAGGAGGAGAGGGTCGGTATTAGGTTAGGAGGAGGAGGAGAGGGTCGGTATTAGGTTAGAGAGGGAGGAGGAGGAGGGTCAAATTAGGTTAGGAGGAGGAGGAGGAGGGTCGGTGGATTAGGTTAGGGAGGAGGAGGAGGAGGAGGGTCGGTATTAGGTTAGGAGGGAGGAGGAGGAGGAGGGTCATATTAGGTTAGGAGGAGGAGGAGGAGGGTCGGTATTAGGTTAGGAGGAGGGGCCGGTATTAGGTTAGAGGAGGAGGGTCGGTATTAGGTTAGGGAGGAGGAGGAGGAGGAGGGTCGGTATTAGGTTAGGAGGAGGAGGAGGAGGGTCGGCATTAGGTTAGGAGGAGGGTCGGCATTAGGTTAGAGAGGAGGAGGAGAATAATCTACGATAGCCTTATAACTTAAGCTATAACAGGATATAAATATATCATACATACAGGGCCTTCGGAAAGTATTCAGACCCCTCGACTTTCACGTTACAGCCTTATTTTCAAATGAATTCAATTGTTTTCTAACACAATACCACAACACTATGGGGTATTGTGATGTCCTTATAGGGTATTGTGATGTCCTTATAGGGTATTGTGATGTCCTTATAGGGTATTGTGATGTCATTATAGGGTATTGTGATGTCATTATAGGGTATTGTGATGTCATTATAGGGTATTGTGATGTCATTATAGGGTATTGTGATGTCATTATAGGGTATTGTGATGTCATTATAGGGTATTGTGATGTCCTTATAGGGTATTGTGATGTCCTTATAGGGTATTGTGATGTCATTATAGGGTATTGTGATGTCATTATAGGGTATTGTGGTGTCATTATAGGGTATTGTGGTGTCATTATAGGGTATTGTGTGTAAGAGACAAAATCATATTTAATCCATTTTAAAATAAGGCTGTAAGGTAACAAAATGCGGAAAAAGTCAAGGGGTCTGAATACTTTCCGAAGGCCCTGTATGTATGATATATTTATATCCTGTTATAGCTTAAGTTATAAGGCCTGTTAGTACATATTATAAGAGGTTCTACCTGTTGTGGCTGAGGTTGTTAGTAGAGGTTATAAGAGGTTCTACCTGTTGTGGCTGAGGTTGTTAGTAGAGGTTATAAGGCCTGTTAGTCACCTGTTATAACATATTATAAGGGGTTCTACCTGTTGTGGCTGAGGTTGTTATTAGAGGTTATAAGGGGTTCTACCTGTTGTGGCTGAGGTTGTTATTAGAGGTTATAAGGCCTGTTAGTCACCTGTTATAACATATTATAAGTGGTTCTACCTGTTGTGGCTGAGGTTGTTAGTAGAGGTTATAAGGCCTGTTAGTCACCTGTTATAACATATTATAAGGGGTTCTACCTGTTGTGGCTGAGGTTGTTAGTAGAGGTTATAAGGCCTGTTAGTCACCTGTTATAACATATTATAAGAGGTTCTACCTGTTGTGCTGAGGGTGTTAGTAGAGGTTATAAGAGGTTCTACCCTGATGTAGCTGAGGGTGTTATTAGAGGTTATAAGGCCTGTTAGTCACCTGTTATAACATATTATAAGAAGTTCTACCTGTTGTGGCTGAGGTTGTTATTAGAGGTTATAAGTGGTTCTACCTGTTGTGGCTGAGGTTGTTAGTAGAGGTTATAAGGCCTGTTATAACATATTATACGAGGTTCTACCTGTTGTGGCTGAGGTTGTTATTAGAGGTTATAAGGCCTGTTAGTCACCTGTTATAACATATTATAAGAGGTTCTACCTGTTGTGGCTGAGGTTGTTAGTAGATGTTATAAGGGTTCTACCTGTTGTGGCTGAGGTTGTTAGTAGAGGTTATAAGGCCTGTTAGTCACCTGTTATAACATATTATAAGGGTCTACCTGTTGTGGCTGAGGTTGTTAGAGGTTATAAGTAGAGGTTATAAGTGGTTCTACCTGTTGTGGCTGAGGTTGTTAGTAGAGGTTATAAGGCCTGTTAGTCACCTGTTATAACATATTATACGAGGTTCTACCTGTTGTGGCTGAGGTTGTTGTTAGAGGTTATAAGAGGTTCTACCTGTTGTGGCTGAGGGTGTTAGTAGAGGTTATAAGGCCTGTTAGTCACCTGTTATAACATATTATAAGAGGTTCTACCTGTTGTGGCTGAGGTTGTTAGTAGAGGTTATAAGAGGTTCTACCTGTTGTGGCTGAGGTTGTTAGTAGAGGTTATAAGGCCTGTTAGTCACCTGTTATAACATATTATAAGGGGTTCTACCTGTTGTGGCTGAGGTTGTTAGTAGAGGTTATAAGGCCTGTTAGTCACCTGTTATAACATATTATAAGGGGTTCTACCTGTTGTGGCTGAGGTTGTTAGTAGAGGTTATAAGGGGTTCTACCTGTTGTGGCTGAGGTTGTTATTAGAGGTTATAAGAGGTTCTACCTGTTGTGGCTGAGGTTGTTAGTAGAGGTTATAAGGCCTGTTAGTCACCTGTTATAACATATTATAAGAGGTTCTACCTGTTGTGGCTGAGGTTGTTAGTAGAGGTTATAAGGGGTTCTACCTGTTGTGGCTGAGGTTGTTATTAGAGGTTATAAGGCCTGTTAGTCACCTGTTATAACATATTATAAGAGGTTCTACCTGTTGTGGCTGAGGTTATAAGGGGTTCTACCTGTTGTGGCTGAGGTTGTTATTAGAGGTTATAAGGCCTGTTAGTCACCTGTTATAACATATTATAAGAGGTTCTACCTGTTGTGGCTGAGGTTGTTAGTAGAGGTTATAAGAGGTTCTACCTGTTGTGGCTGAGGTTGTTGTTAGAGGTTATAAGGCCTGTTAGTCACCTGTTATAACATATTATAAGAGGTTCTACCTGTTGTGGCTGAGGTTATTAGAGGGTTATAAGGGGTTCTACCTGTTGTGGCTGAGGTTGTTATTAGAGGTTATAAGGCCTGTTAGTCACCTGTTATAACATATTATAAGAGGTTCTACCTGTTGTGGCTGAGGTTGTTAGTAGAGGTTATAAGGCCTGTTAGTCACCTGTTATAACATATTATAAGGGGTTCTACCTGTTGTGGCTGAGGTTGTTAGTAGAGGTTATAAGAGGTTCTACCTGTTGTGGCTGAGGTTGTTGTTAGAGGTTATAAGGGGTTCTACCTGTTGTGGATGAGGTTGTTAGTAGAGGTTATATTAGGCCTGTTAGTCACCTGTTATAACATATTATAAGAGGTTCTACCTGTTGTGGCTGAGGTTGTTAGTAGAGGTTATACGGGTTCCAGGGCACCTGTTGTGGCTGAGGTTGTTAGTAGAGGTTATAAGAGGTTCTACCTGTTGTGGCTGAGGTTGTTATTAGAGGTTATAAGGCCTGTTAGTCACCTGTTATAACATATTATAAGAGGTTCTACCTGTTGTGGCTGAGGTTGTTAGTAGAGGTTATAAGAGGTTCTACCTGTTGTGGCTGAGGTTGTTAGTAGAGGTTATAAGAGGTTCTACCTGTTGTGGCTGAGGTTGTTATTAGAGGTTATAAGAGGTTCTACCTGTTGTGGCTGAGGTTGTTATTAGAGGTTATAAGGCCTGTTAGTCACCTGTTATAACATATTATAAGGGGTTCTACCTGTTGTGGCTGAGGTTGTTAGTAGAGGTTATAAGGCCTGTTAGTCACCTGTTATAACATATTATAAGGGGTTCTACCTGTTGTGGCTGAGGTTGTTATTAGAGGTTATAAGGCCTGTTAGTCACCTGTTATAACATATTATAAGGGGTTCTACCTGTTGTGGCTGAGGTTGTTATTAGAGGTTATAAGGCCTGTTAGTCACCTGTTATAACATATTATAAGGGGTTCTACCTGTTGTGGCTGAGGTTGTTAGTAGAGGTTATAAGAGGTTCTACCTGTTGTGGCTGAGGTTGTTAGTAGAGGTTATAAGAGGTTCTACCTGTTGTGGCTGAGGTTGTTATTAGAGGTTATAAGGCCTGTTAGTCACCTGTTATAACATATTATAAGTGGTTCTACCTGTTGTGGCTGAGGTTGAGCACCAGCATGTTCTTGGAGTTCTCCAGGTCGCGGGGGATCTCAGTCAGCTGGTTGAAGCTCAGGTCCTGGAGAACACAGAATAACATAGAACATCAGTAGAACATCAGTAGAATGTTGAATAACATACAAAACAGATCATGAACAGACTGTTCTATGATTAATGGGCAACTACCATGGACTTTATCTGGAGAGAGATGGAGACAGAAGGATATCTGGAAAGAAAGAGAGATGGAGACAGAAGGATATCTGGAAAGAAAGAGAGATGGAGACAGAAGGATATCTGGAAAGAAAGAGAGATGGAGACAGAAGGATATCTGGAAAGAAAGAGATATGGAGACAGAAGGATATCTGGAAAGAAAGAGATATGGAGACAGAAGGATATCTGGAAAGAAAGAGAGATGGAGACAGAAGGATATCTGGAAAGAGAGAGATGGAGACAGAAGGATATTTCTAAGAGAGAGATGGAGACAGAAGGATATTTCTAAAGAAAGAGAGAGATGGAGACAGAAGGATATCTGGAAAGAGAGATGGAGACAGAAGGATATCTGGAAAGAGAGATGGAGACAGAAGGATATCTGGAAAGAGAGATGGAGACAGAAGGATATCTGAAAGAGAGATGGAGACAGAAGGATATCTGAAAGAGAGATGGAGACAGAAGGATATCTGGAAAGAGAGATGGAGACAGAAGGATATCTGGAAAGAGAGATGGAGACAGAAGGATATCTGGAAAGAGAGATGAGACAGAAGGATATCTGGAAAGAGATGGAGACAGAAGGATATGGAAAGAGAGAGAGGGAGACAGAAGGATATGGAAAGAGAGAGATGGAGACAGAAGGATATCTCGAAAGAGAGATGGAGACAGAAGGATATGGAAAGAGAGAGAGGGAGACAGAAGGATATCTCTAAAGAGAGATGGAGACAGAAGGATATCTGGAAAGAGAGATGGAGACAGAAGGATATGGAAAGAGAGAGATGGAGACAGAAGGATATCTGGAAAGAGATGGAGACAGAAGGATATGGAAAGAGAGAGAGGGAGACAGAAGGATATGGAAAGAGAGAGAGGGAGACAGAAGGATATCTCGAAAGAGAGATGGAGACAGAAGGATATGGAAAGAGAGAGAGGGAGACAGAAGGATATCTCTAAAGAGAGATGGAGACAGAAGGATATCTGGAAAGAGAGATGGAGACAGAAGGATATCTGGAAAGAGAGAGATGGAGACAGAAGGATATCTGGAAAGAGAGAGATGGAGACAGAAGGATATCTGGAAAGAGAGAGATGGAGACAGAAGGATATCTGGAAAGAGAGAGATGGAGACAGAAGGATATCTGGAAAGAGAGAGATGGAGACAGAAGGATATCTGGAAAGAGAGAGATGGAGACAGAAGGATATCTGGAAA
>NW_026287072.1:165000-192500 GCF_023373465.1 Oncorhynchus keta | reverse complement strand
AGTCTATAGGTCTACTTCTATGTGTAATCAGGTAGTCTATAGGTCTACTTCCATGTGTAATCAGGGCCAGGTAGTCTAATGGGGTCGGCTCTACACATCACAGTCTGTACTCACCAGTTCCTGTCGTGGACTAAATGGGGTCGGCTCTACACATCAGTCTGTACTCACCAGTTCCTGTCGTGGACTAAATGGGGTCGGCTCTACACAGCACAGTCTGTACTCACCAGTTCCTGTAGTGGACTAAATGGGGTCGGCTCTACACATCACAGTCTGAACTCACCAGTTCCTGTCGTGGACTAAATGGGGTCGGCTCTACACATCACAGTCTGAACTCACCAGTTCCTGTAGTGGACTAAATGGGGTCGGCTCTACACACAGTCTGTACTCACCAGTTTCTGCAGTGCAGCCACCTCCTCTGGCAGATAACACAGGCCGGTCCTGTTGAGTTTCAGCCATCTCAGACTGCTCATAGTCACATGCTCAGGGAAGTAACCTCCCTGGGGGCGGGGGAGGAAGAGAGAGAGAGAGGGGGGGAAGAGCGAGAGAGGGGAAGAGAGCGAGAGAGGGGAGAGAGAGAGAGAGGGGAAGAGAGAGAGAGAGGGGAAGAGGAAGAGAGAGAGAGGGGAAGAGGAAGAGAGAGAGAGGGGAAGAGGAAGAGAGAGAGAGGGAAGAGGAAGAGAGAGAGAGGGGAAGAGGAAGAGAGAGAGAGGGGAAGAGGAAGAGAGAGAGAGGGGAAGAGGAAGAGAGGGGAAGAGAGCGAGAGAGGGGAAGAGAGAGAGAGAGGGGAAGAGAGCGAGAGAGGGGAAGAGGAAGAGAGAGGGGAAGAGAGAGAGAGAGGGGAAGAGGAAGAGAGAGAGAGGGGAAGAGGAAGAGAGCAAAAGGAAGAGAGAGGAAGAGAGGGGAAGAGAGAAACACAGACAGGGTTAGGGGCCAACACACTACAGTGCAAGCCTGTCCCAGATGTGTTTGTGCTCTTGCTAACCCCACTGCTGTCATTGTCAACACTCAGGTTAACAACAGACTGGGACTCAACACTAGGTCTATGTCAGGTTAACAACAGACTGGGACTCAACACTAGGGGCCTGTTGCACAAAAGTAGAATTAAGACATCCGGGATAAATAATATATAATAATAATAATAATAATATATATATATATGCCATTTAGCTGACGCTTTTATCCAAAGCGACTTACAGTCATGTGTGCATACATTCTACGTATGGGTGGTCCCGGGATTGAACCCACTACCCTGGCGTTACAAGCGCCATGCTCTACCAACTGAGCTACAGAAGGACCACGCTGAGCTCAATGAAGCCAAAACATGTGCGTCCAGGCTTAATTGGTTGCACAAAGACCAAGCCAGGATGAGCAGACACGGATTCATTAAGCCAGGTGAAACCAATCCTGGATAGGTGCGCGCTCACGGCTCACTCAAATAGACCCCGCCACAGATCACAGATTAACTGATTTACCATGGCAACTAGAGCCGCGTAATTTTCCCCGTCGGAAGCACAAATCCTCATGGAGGCATACGAGGAGGTAAAAGATATAATTAAGAAGAAAGGCAACACCGCCACAGTGATAAAGCAAAGAGAAAAAGCGTGGCAAAGTATTGCAGACCGCCTGAATGCGTAAGTAGTGCACAATTACACACTCACCGCTCCGCTGAAACATCACAATTACAATTCAAATATTTAATTCACATCTCCAAAACGCAGTTGTACTGTAATTATGAAACGGTTAAATTTTTAATTGAAATGCACTGCAGATATGAGTGAAATTGTGTAAAGTAAGTCCATCACACTGTATAAAGCTATGATAAATTATTATTAAAGCCTTACATTATTATTTAACGTTACTACGCTCAGTACGGTTTAATCTTAGCCGTTGTACTCTGCTTCTTATGTTGTCCACCGTTTTTTGTGTTTCTCCTGCTTTCATTAATGTAAAGCTGCTTTGACAGAATGAAACAATTGTGAAAAGTGCTATATAAATAAAATTTAATTGAATAAATAGATGAGCTATAATAATAATCACTTTAATTTATATAGCGCATTTCAAAGGACCCAAGGTCGGTTGCTCACTGCACTGCAAAAATGTCTTTCTTACTTAGTATTTTTGTCTTGTTTTCAGTAAAAAAAAAATATCTAAAAAACATCTTGAATATTTTCTTGAGCAAAATTACCTAGGAAAATAAGCAAAAAAATCTGCCAGTGAAACGAGAACTTTTCTAAAATTAAGTGTTTATGGAAAAAGTAAACTTATTTCAAGAGAATTTTTATTATATTGACAGATTTTTTATTTGCTTGTTTTAAGCACACATTTACTTAAAGTTTATATTTTTTGTCTAAACTATACTTATTTTGCTAGGTCATTTAGCAAATCAAGAAAATACATCTTTATTTAAGTTTTTTTTTTTTTTTTAAATATTTTTACTGAAAACAAGACAAAAATACCAAGTAATTTTTTGCAGTGTGACTCCATTAAATGTGTGTGTGTGTAGATTAAACGGACATGGCAGCAGGTCAAAATCAAATACAAGAACATTCTGCAGAATGGTATGGCCCCTGACTAATATTTAACAAAGCACAAGCATATATTGTACCCAGAAGGTGCCTGCTCACACATTGTCTGTACTGTTTTAGCAGTGAAAAAGAATACCCACAGACAAGGCACGGGTGGTGGGTCACCAAAGGCTGACCTTACCCCAGCAGAGGACATGGCCTTGGAGCTAAATAAAGGCAGGCCCGTCTTAGAGGGGATCCCTGGGGGAAAGAGACGAGCATAGGTTCCTCCCAAGATGCCACCCGCTTCATTCAAGGTATGTCCTTCCATCTCTACATGGGATACAACCACATTCATATTGAATCAATTTGGACTGTCTGACTTTGGTTTACCTATTGCCTTGCAGTGTCTGGCAGCACTGTGTTCCTGTTAGAGCCACCAGCACCAGACGATGCTGATCCAGTGAGTACTCCATCAAAGCCATACTGTAGGCCTGGCATGTCTTGTCTACTAGCTTCAATATGAATCCGATTAAATGTGATAGGGTGAAGGCCCCAGTGCAGCAGCAACAGCACATGATGGAGACGATGATGATGAGGAGGAGACCATCTCTCTGGATTCCAGAAGGCATGAGGTATCATGGTAAGACTGTGAAAGTACTATTTACTCTACAATGGTGAGGAGTCCTCATCAAAATCAAAAAATCTAATTTCTTTTACAGGACCCAGATGCTATACAGTGGGAAAACCAGCCTGGCAACATAGTGCGTATTAATAAAAGGACACCACATCCTGCCAAATTCCAGCTGCGCTAATTGTATTGTGTTCTCAGAGCTCACAAGCTATCAGAAAGTTGTATGGCAACCACCTCCGGCGCCAAATAGAACTGGCAGACATAGACATTCAGTACAAGAAGAAAAACATGGAAAATCTTGCACTGGAGTCCGAAATAAAAAAGAGGACAATTAGGAAACTGGACCTTGAAATAAAAAAACTTGAGAGGGAGGTGAGATATGCCTTCAATGTACACTGTATGCTAACTGTAACACAAATGTATTAATCATTATTTGTATTTCCTCCCCAGCTCCAAGAAGATGACACAGCTCAAAATAAAAATGAGGTATATTCTCATAAAGTCAAGTGAGCCATGACATATGAGCTCTTATTGTGAGCACACAGGACGGTGGCATCTTTCTAAGGTTTTTTTTATTTTCCCAGCAATCAGTACAACCAAGTCATCGTTATAAGGCATCGCCCTCTTTTGCCCACCCCCCCAGCACCAGGTGTGGCCACTAGCCTATATGAAGGCCCAAAATTGTGTGTTCCTTTCTGCTCTGACAATGGCATGCCCATTCGTGCGAGATGTGGTGGATGAAGAAGCACTTGTGCTGAGGAGAGCCTTCAGGCGAGAAAGGGTCTTCAGGGACCGGTTGGACCCACTGGCCTTCCCTGACGACCTACAGATGGCATCAGGTATCTATGCAGACTACTGGGTCCCAGGATTAAGCACCGCACTGCACGGAGCCATGCACTGAGTGTGGAGCAAATGGTTTGTGTGGCCTTGCGCTTTTTTGCTAGTGGAGCCTTCCTGTACTCAGTGGGGGATGCAGAACAGCTGAACAAGGCCACAATTTGCCGCACAATAAGGAGTGTGTGTCTGGCTATCAAAGATGTCTTCATCTCCTTCCCTGGCCACAGAAGACTCTGTGACATCAAAGAGGAGTTCTATAGGATTGCAGGTAAGAGGATCTACAAATTACAGGACAACTGTTAACACATAGTAGGATACTCATTACTTTGTGTGACAGGTTTCCCCAATGTCATTGGTGCAGTGGACTGCACACACATAAGGATAAAAGCCCCTCAGGTGCCCATGAGGCCGATTTTATATAATAATAATAATAATAATATATGCCATTTAGCAGACGCTTTTATCCAAAGCGACTTACAGTCATGTGTGCATACATTCTACGTATGGGTGGTCCCGGGATCGAACCCACTACCCTGGCGTTACAAGTGCCATGCTCTACCAACTGAGCTACAGAAGGACCACTGGTTATAGCTGTCAGGTTAACAACAGACTGGGACTCAACACTAGGTCTATGTCAGGTTAACAACAGACTGGGACTCAACACTAGGTCTATGTCAGGTTAACAACAGACTGGGACTCAACACTAGGTCTATGTCAGGTTAACAACAGACTGGGACTCAACACTAGGTCTATGTCAGGTTAACAACAGACAGATTTGGGACTCAACACTAGGTCTATGTCAGGTTAACAACAGACTGGGACTCAACACTAGGTCTATGTCTGGTTAACAACAGACTGGGACTCAACACTAGGTCTATGTCAGGTTAACAACAGACTGGGACTCAACACTAGGTCTATGTCTGGTTAACAACAGACTGGGACTCAACACTAGGTCTATGTCAGGTTAACAGACTGGGACTCAACACTAGGTCTATGTCAGGTTAACAGACTAAACCCTAAAGAGTCAGCAGAACCACTACGTCTGGTCAGGTTAACAGACTAAACCCTAAAGAGTCAGCAGAACCACCAAGTCTGGTCAGGTTAACAGACTAAACCCTAAAGAGTCAGCAGAACCACCAAGTCTGGTCAGGTTAACAGACTAAACCCTAAAGAGTCAGCAGAACCACTACGTCTGGCAACTTAGAGACCCAACTACATCACAGTATTATTTTGTCATGGAGCAGACGCTCTTTATCCACAGTAACTTGACAATTAGGGTCAAGTGCCTTGCTCAAGGGCATGTCGACATAATTGTTTTTAACCTCGTCGGCTCCGGGGATATAAACCAGTGACCTTTCGGTTACCGGGCCAACGCTCTGGCCAGCTCTAGGCTATCTGCCGCCCCGATTATCAGCATAAAATCATGACTTGTTGTTTGTGGAAATAGAGAGAGAGAAAAGCCAAGAATAACATGAGTGAGGACGTTTGAATAGCATGACATCACAACACATGCTCGGAGCCTGGTGATGTCATCTTCCCCCTGGGTGACACATGGGAGGTGGGAGGGGCTAAACTCGACAAGCAGAAATACTTCTCAGCTGTGTTGTCTGACCGTGGTAACTTAAACATCTAAAGGGACAGATGGGAGGTGGGAGGGGCTAAACTCAACAAGCAGAAATACTTCTAGTTAGCTACAGTCCCACAGCTAGTTAGCTACAGTCACACAGCTAGTTAGCTACAGTCCCACAGCTAGTTAGCTACAGTCCCACAGCTAGTTAGCTAGTTAGCTACAGTCCCACAGCTAGTTAGCTACAGTCCCACAGCTAGTTAGCTACAGTCCCACAGCTAGTTAGCTACAGTCACACAGCTAGTTAGCTTCACACAGCTACAGTCACACAGCTAGTTAGCTACAGTCACACAGCTAGTTAGCTACAGTCACACAGCTAGTTAGCTACAGTCACACAGCTAGTTAGCTAGTTAGCTACAGTCCCACAGCTAGTTAGCTACAGTCCCACAGCTAGTTAGCTACAGTCCGACCAGTCACACAGCTAGTTAGCTACAGTCCCACAGCTAGTTAGCTACAGTCCGACCAGTCCCACAGCTAGTTAGCTACAGTCCGACCAGTCACACAGCTAGTTAGCTACAGTCCCACAGCTAGTTAGCTACAGTCCGACCAGTCCCACAGCTAGTTAGCTACAGTCCCACAGCTAGTTAGCTACAGTCCCACAGCTGGTTAGCTACAGTCACACAGCTGGTTAGCCACAGTCCGACCAGTCACACAGCTAGTTAGCTACAGTCCCACAGCTAGTTAGCTACAGTCCGACCAGTCCCACAGCTATTTAGCTACAGTCCCAAAGCTAGTTAGCTACAATCCCAGAGCTAGTTATCTACAATCCCACAGCTAGTTATCTACAATCCCACAGCTAGTTAGCTACAGTCCCACAGCTAGTTAGCTACAGTCCCACAGCTAGTTAGCTACAGTCTGACCAGTCACACAGCTAGTTAGCTAGTCAGCTACAGTCCCACAGCTAGTTAGCTACAGTCTGACCAGTCACACAGCTAGTTAGCTAGTCAGCTACAGTCACACAGCTAGTTAGCTAGTCAGCTACAGTCACACAGCTAGTTAGCTACAGTCACACAGCTAGTTAGCTAGTCAGCTACAGTCACACAGCTAGTTAGCTAGTCACACAGCTGGTTAGCTAGTTAGCTAGAGTCACACAGCTAGTTAGCTACAGTCCCACAGCTAGTTAGCTACAGTCTGACCAGTCACACAGCTAGTTAGCTAGTCAGCTACAGTCACACAGCTAGTTAGCTAGTCAGCTACAGTCACACAGCTAGTTAGCTACAGTCACACAGCTAGTTAGCTAGTCAGCTACAGTCACACAGCTAGTTAGCTACAGTCCCACAGCTAGTTAGCTACAGTCCGACCAGTCACACAGCTAGTTATCTACAGTCACACAGCTAGTTAGCTACAGTCACACAGCTAGTTATCTACAGTCCCAAAGCTAGTTATCTACAATCCCACAGCTAGTTATCTACAATCCCACAGCTAGTTATCTACAATCCCACAGCTAGTTAGCTACAGTCCCACAGCTAGTTAGCTACAGTCCCACAGCTAGTTAGCTACAGTCTGACCAGTCACACAGCTAGTTAGCTAGTCAGCTACAGTCCCACAGCTAGTTAGCTACAGTCCCACAGCTAGTTAGCTACAGTCTGACCAGTCACACAGCTAGTTAGCTAGTCAGCTACAGTCACACAGCTAGTTAGCTACAGTCAGTCACACAGCTAGTTAGCTACAGTCACAGCTAGTTAGCTACAGTCACACAGCTAGTTAGCTAGTCAGCTACAGCCACACAGCTAGTTAGCTACAGTCCCACAGCTAGTTAGCTACAGTCCGACCAGTCACACAGCTAGTTATCTACAGCCACACAGCTAGTTATCTACAGTCACACAGCTAGTTATCTACAGTCCCACAGCTAGTTAGCTACAGTCACACAGCTGGTTAGCTAGTTAGCTACAGTCACACAGCTAGTTAGCTACAGTCCCACAGCTAGTTATCTAGAGTCCCACAGCTAGTTAGCTACAGTCCCACAGCTAGTTATCTAGAGTCCCACAGCTAGTCAGCTACAGTCACACAGCTAGTTATCTACAGTCCCACAGCTGGCTAACGCCCTGGTTGTGTTCCTGTTTTGGTTAGCACGTCGTTAGCTACCAGGCTGCTAACTAACTGCCTGTCGTTTATCTGTCACGAATAATGGTCCGGAAAGGTCAAATATAACCGTGTTTATTGTTGTTGTTGTCTTACTTTGAAGTCGTTTCCAGATAGGTCTACCCCCCGGATAAACGGAAGGACTCCGGTGGCAGCCATTTGTGCTTCGGGAAACCGTCCGTCCGTCGCTGCCGAGTCTCTGTTGGTGTTTGGTTTGTCAGGCGGAGCGGAGACACTGGTTACCACAGCCACAAAGTCAGAAACAGCTCTTTTATCTTCTTAAATGGGATTTTAAACCTTACTCACACTGGGAATTTTACGCCTAAGATTATTAAATTAAGGCTTATTTTTGTTTTCATACATTTTTGCGATTATAGCCAACTATGTGGCAGTGGTAACTTTACTTTGTGGGTGTGGTAACTAGTGGATATTAGACTTTTCGCAGCAGGTTTAGGATATATAAGTTTAGGAAAAGGGTTCAGCTAAAATGATCAACATTTGACAGAACAACTGCTGGGACCGGAAACACCCTGGCGGCCTGAGAACGGAACAGTCCTTCCGGTGAGGTGCGCCCCGTTCAACCATAGAAACTTGACGAACATTTGACAGAACAGCTGCTGGGACCGGAAACACCCTGGGAACGGAACAGCCCCCTTCCGGTGAGGTGCGCCCCGTCAATCAATCAATAATGAAGTGGTCAAGATCAAAGATATTCTAGTTTCGCCTGTTCCTCTCTCTGCTATGATCTAATCAATAAAAAACACCCGTTTCCATTCCATTTAATTCGTTTTTACACAAGTCCTTCCTACTGTAACTTAGTAAATATTAATCAACACAAGGGAGATCTTTTAGAGCCACTCGTCAGACAGAATACAGGACACCAGATTGCTGGGATCAGTGATTTTATATAAACATTCAAAAATACCAGTATTAATCTCCCCTTTCTCCAGTCTGTCTCCTCCCAGCTGGTACTTGGATTTACAATCCTATTCTTTACGCCAATGTTACATATTGGGGACAAATTACCATTCAAATCCATTCTTTTATTTCTCTGTAAAATATTGATCTATTCTCCATGTCATATAAATGCAGTTTCTCTGTCAGAGGTGAGGCAGAATGAACCCTGGTTTAACACCTCTAGAAGCTGACCTCTGGTCCGTCTGGGATGTTTAGGGTTAAGGGGCGAGTTGAAGGTAAACTGATTCTAGTAGTTCTGTGTTTGTATCAAAAACATCAACCGCTGAGCTTCCTGATCACATCGGAGTTCAGAGGTCGGGGACAAGGTCACACGGGGGTCAGAGCATCTCTATGGGGTTAAAGGTCAGCGCTGAGGGCAGGTGACACGTGTGTGTCCAGGCATGTGACAGATGCCACAGGTACGGGGCTTCCTGGTAGCGGGGGGTTTGGTGGTGGGGGGGGCTCTTCCTCCCCCAGTCTCCCTCCCCCTCTTCCCCCAGTCTCCCCCTCCAGAACCTGAACCTGGTAGAGACACAGACAGAGGGTTAGCAATGGGGGGTGGGTGTATGTGTCTGCATGTGTGTGTTACAGTGTGTGTGTGTGTGTGTGTGTGTGTTGTGTGTGTGTGTGTTATAGTGTGTGTGTTACAGTGTGTGTGTTACTGTGTGTGTGTGTGTGTGTGTGTGTGTGTGTGTGTGTGTGTGTGTGTGTGTGTGTGTGTGTGTGTGTGTGTGTGTGTGTGTGTGTGTGTGTGTGTGTGTGTGTGTGTGTGTGTTACTGTGTGTGTTATAGTGTGTGTGTGTGTGTTATAGTGTGTGTGTGTGTGTGTTATAGTGTGTGTGTGTTACAGTGTGTGTGTGTTACAGCGTATGTTATAGTGTGTGTGTGTGTGTGTGTGTTTAGTGTGTGTGTGTGTGTTATAGTGTGTGTGTGTTACAGTGTGTGTGTTACAGCATGTGTGTGTTACAGTGTGTGTGTGTTACAGCGTGTGTTACAGTGTGTGTGTGTTACAGTGTGTGTGTTACAGCGTGTGTGTGTTACAGCGTATGTTATAGTGTGTGTGTTTTAGTGTGTGTGTGTTATAGTGTGTGTGTGTTACAGTGTGTGTGTTACAGTGTGTGTGTTACAGTGTGTGTGTGTGTGTGTTATAGTGTGTGTGTTACAGTGTGTGTGTGTGTGTGTTATAGTGTGTGTGTTACAGTGTGTGTGTGTGTGTGTTATAGTGTGTGTGTTACAGCGTGTGTGTGTGTGTGTTACAGCGTGTGTGTGTGTGTTATAGTGTGTGTGTTACCTGGTGGTGGGATGTTCTCGTCAGCCCAGAGGAAGAATCCACACTGTTGATCTCTGGGCTTCCCACAGGTATGGAACACTCTTCCTCTATTAGGTCCTTCCTTCTGCACTGTCTTCTGAACCGCTGGCTCACTGCAGTTACAAACCACCTCCCCCACGGAGGTCCTGGGGGGCTGGTGTGGCCTGCTGCGTGGCGCCCCCTGGGGGCCTGGAGGGTAAACGTTAGTGTCGGGCTGGTCGTTCCACAGGAAGAAGTTACAGCCTCCTGAGGAACACTTATAGAACCGTCTGCCCTGGTTAGGACCGTCTTTCCTCACGGTGAGGAGGACCGCCTCCGACCCACAGTTACACACTGTGACGTCACCACCTCTGGGGTCAGGGGGTGGGGCCTGGGGGTCAAGGCGAGGGTGGGGGGGCCAGGACGAGGAGGGGGGGTTGGGGGTTTGGGGAGACAGGGGGTCCGGTCTGGGGGCTGGGCGAGGTCTCGGCTGATTGGTTGCAGTGTCTCCCCTTCCTTCTCCTCCTCTTCCTCCCCCAGCTGCTCCTACTCCTCTTCCTCCCCCAGCTCCCCCTCTTCCTCCTACTCCTCTTCCTCCCCCAGCTCCTCCTCTTCCTCCCCCAGCTGCTCCTACTCCTCTTCCTCCCCCAGCTCCCCCTCTTCCTCCTACTCCTCCCGCCACGCCCCCTCCACCCATTCTGAGGTATTTGAGGTTGAGTACCTCCCTCAGTGTCTCGTCACACCCTCCGATGCAGCCCACAAACTCCAGCGGCATCATGGGAGGGAGGCTGCCTCGTCGGAACTTCAACTTTAACCTGCAGAAGAAGAGACAGGAGGAGTGATGTAGAGTGGTCTTTATTACACCCAGGGGGGGGGCAGTCCAACTATAGGTTATTAAATATCAGAGGAAGAAGAGACAGGAGGAGTCATGTAGAGTGGTCTTTATTACACCCGGGGGGGGCAGTCCATCTATAGGTTATTAAATATCAGAGGAGACAGTAGTCTGTCCCAGTCCATCTATAGGTTATTAAATATCAGAGGAGACAGTAGTCTGTCCCAGTCCATTGATAGGTTATTAAATATCAGAGGAGACAGTAGTCTGTCCCAGTCCATTGATAGGTTATTAAATATCAGAGGAGACAGTAGTCTGTCCCAGTCCATTGATAGGTTATTAAATATCAGAGGAGACAGTAGTCTGTCCCAGTCCATTGATAGGTTATTAAATATCAGAGGAGACAGTAGTCTGTCCCAGTCCATTGATAGGTTATTAAATATCAGAGGAGTCAGTAGTCTGTCCCAGTCCATTGATAGGTTAGTAAATATCAGAGGAGACAGTAGTCTGTCCCAGTCCATTGATAGGTTAGTAAATGTCAGAGGAGACAGTAGTCTGTCCCAGTCCATTGATAGGTTATTAAATATCAGAGGAGACAGTAGTCTGTCCCAGTCCATTGATAGGTTATTAAATATCAGAGGAGACAGTAGTCTGTCCCAGTCCATTGATAGGTTAGTAAATGTCAGAGGAGACAGTAGTCTGTCCCAGTCCATTGATAGGTTATTAAATATCAGAGGAGACAGTAGTCTGTCCCAGTCCATGAATCTGGCATTAGCACTGGAGAATGTGGGACAGCACTATGACCACCCACCCCCCTTATCACTGGAGAATGTGGGACAGCACTATGACCACCCACCCCCTTATCACTGGAGAATGTGGGACAGCACTATGACCACCCACCCCCTTATCACTGGAGAATGTGGGACAGCACTATGACCACCCACCCCCTTATCACTGGAGAATGTGGGACAGCACTATGACCACCCACCCCCTTATCACTGGAGAATGTGGGACAGCACTATGACCACCCACCCCCTTATCACTGGAGAATGTGGGACAGCACTATGACCACCCACCCCCTTATCACTGGAGAATGTGGGACAGCACTATGACCACCCACCCCCCTTATCACTGGAGAATGTGGGACAGCACTATGACCACCCACCCCCCTTATCACTGGAGAATGTGGGACAGCACTATGACCACCCACCCCCTTATCACTGGAGAATGTGGGACAGCACTATGACCACCCACCCCCTTATCACTGGAGAATGTGGGACAGCACTATGACCACCCACCCCCTTATCACTGGAGAATGTGGGACAGCACTATGACCACCCACCCCCTTATCACTGGAGAATGTGGGACAGCACTATGACCACCCACCCCCTTATCACTGGAGAATGTGGGACAGCATTATGACCACCCACCCCCTTATCACTGGAGAATGTGGGACAGCACTATGACCACCCACCCCCTTATCACTGGAGAATGTGGGACAGCACTATGACCACCCACCCCCCTTATCACTGGAGAATGTGGGACAGCACTATGACCACCCACCCCCCTTATCACTGGAGAATGTGGGACAGCACTATGACCACCCACCCCCTTATCACTAGAGAATGTGTGACAGCACTATGACCACCCACCCCCTTATCACTGGAGAATGTGGGACAGCACTATGACCACCCACCCCCCCTTATCACTGGAGAATGTGGGACAGCACTATGACCACCCACCCCCTTATCACTGGAGAATGTGGGACAGCACTATGACCACCCACCCCCCTTATCACTGGAGAATGTGGGACAGCACTATGACCACCCACCCCCTTATCACTGGAGAATGTGGGACAGCACTATGACCACCCACCCCCTTATCACTGGAGAATGTGGGACAGCACTATGACCACCCACCCCCTTATCACTGGAGAATGTGGGACAGCACTATGACCACCCACCCCCTTATCACTGGAGAATGTGGGACAGCACTAAATGAACCATCTGTAACAGACGGCCCTGAACGTTAGATGGATTAAATGAACCATCTGTAACAGACGGCCCTGAATGTTAGAATGGGTTAAATGAACCATCTGTAACAGACGGCCCTGAATGTTAAATGAACCATCTGTAACAGACGGCCTTGAACGTTAGAATGGGTTAAATGAACCATCTGTAACAGACGGCCCTGAATGTTAGAATGGATTAAATGAATCATCTGTAACAGACGGCCCTGAACGTTAGAATGGGTTAAATGAACCATCTGTAACAGACGGCCCTGAACGTTAGAATGGGTTAAATGAACCATCTGTAACAGACGGCCCTGAATGTTAGAATGGATTAAATGAACCATCTGTAACAGACGGCCCTGAACTTAAGAATGGGTTAAATGAACCATCTGTAACAGACGGCCCTGAATGTTAGAATGGGTTAAATGAACCATCTGTAACAGACGGCCCTGAATGTTAGAATGGATTAAATGAACCATCTGTAACAGACGGCCCTGAACTTAAGAATGGGTTAAATGAACCATCTGTAACAGACGGCCCTGAATGTTAAATGAACCATCTGTAACAGACGGCCTTGAACGTTAGAATGGGTTAAATGAACCATCTGTAACAGACGGCCCTGAATGTTAGAATGGATTAAATGAACCATCTGTAACAGACGGCCCTGAACGTTAGAATGGGTTAAATGAACCATCTGTAACAGACGGCCCTGAATGTTAAATGAACCATCTGTAACAGACGGCCCTGAACGTTAGAATGGATTAAATGAACCATCTGTAACAGACGGCCCTGAATGTTAGAATGGGTTAAATGAACCATCTGTAACAGACGGCCCTGAATGTTAGAATGGATTAAATGAACCATCTGTAACAGACGGCCCTGAACGTTAGAATGGGTTAAATGAACCATCTGTAACAGACGGCCCTGAACGTTAGAATGGGTTAAATTAACCATCTGTAACAGACGGCCCTGAATGTTAGAATGGATTAAATGAACCATCTGTAACAGACGGCCCTGAATGTTAGAATGGGTTAAATGAACCATCTGTAACAGACGGCCCTGAATGTTAGAATGGATTAAATTAACCATCTGTAACAGACGGCCCTGAATGTTAGAATGGATTAAATGAACCATCTGTAACAGACGGCCCTGAACGTTAGAATGGATTAAATGAACCATCTGTAACAGACGGCCCTGAACGTTAGAATGGATTAAATGAACCATCTGTAACAGACGGCCCTGAATGTTAGAATGGATTAAATGAACCATCTGTAACAGACGGCCCTGAATGTTAGAATGGGTTAAATTAACCATCTGTAACAGACGGCCCTGAACGTTAGAATGGGTTAAATGAACCATCTGTAACAGACGGCCCTGAACGTTAGAATGGGTTAAATGAACCATCTGTAACAGACGGCCCTGAACGTTAGAATGGATTAAATGAACCATCTGTAACAGACGGCCCTGAACGTTAGAATGGGTTAAATGAACCATCTGTAACAGACGGCCCTGAACGTTAGAATGGATTAAATGAACCATCTGTAACAGACGGCCCTGAATGTTAGAATGGGTTAAATGAACCATCTGTAACAGACGGCCCTGAACGTTAGAATGGGTTAAATGAACCATCTGTAACAGACGGCCCTGAACGTTAGAATGGATTAAATGAACCATCTGTAACAGACGGCCCTGAATGTTAGAATGGATTAAATGAACCATCTGTAACAGACGGCCCTGAACGTTAGAATGGGTTAAATGAACCATCTGTAACAGACGGCCCTGAATGTTAGAATGGATTAAATGAACCATCTGTAACAGACGGCCCTGAATGTTAGAATGGATTAAATGAACCATCTGTAACAGACGGCCGTGAACGTTAGAATGGGTTAAATGAACCATCTGTAACAGACGGCCCTGAATGTTAGAATGGATTAAATGAACCATCTGTAACAGACGGCCCTGAACGTTAGAATGGATTAAATGAACCATCTGTAACAGACGGCCCTGAATGTTAGAATGGGTTAAATGAACCATCTGTAACAGACGGCCCTGAACGTTAGAATGGATTAAATGAACCATCTGTAACAGACGGCCCTGAACGTTAGAATGGATTAAATGAACCATCTGTAACAGACGGCCCTGAAAGTTAGAATGGGTTAAATTAACCATCTGTAACAGACGGCCCTGAATGTTAGAATGGATTAAATTAACCATCTGTAACAGACGGCCCTGAACGTTAGAATGGGTTAAATTAACCATCTGTAACAGACGGCCCTGAACGTTAGAATGGATTAAATGAACCATCTGTAACAGACGGCCCTGAATGTTAGAATGGATTAAATGAACCATCTGTAACAGACGGCCCTGAATGTTAAATGAACCATCTGTAACAGACGGCCCTGAACGTTAGAATGGATTAAATTAACCATCTGTAACAGACGGCCCTGAATGTTAGAATGGGTTAAATGAACCATCTGTAACAGACGGCCCTGAACGTTAGAATGGATTAAATGAACCATCTGTAACAGACGGCCCTGAATGTTAAATGAACCATCTGTAACAGACGGCCCTGAATGTTAGAATGGATTAAATGAACCATCTGTAACAGACGGCCCTGAATGTTAAATGAACCATCTGTAACAGACGGCCCTGAATGTTAGAATGGATTAAATGAACCATCTGTAACAGACGGCCCTGAATGTTAGAATGGATTAAATGAACCATCTGTAACAGACGGCCCTGAACGTTAGAATGGATTAAATGAACCATCTGTAACAGACGGCCCTGAACGTTAGAATGGATTAAATCAACCATCTGTAACAGACAGCCCTGAACGTTAGAATGGATTAAATGAACCATCTGTAACAGACGGCCCTGAACGTTAGAATGGATTAAATGAACCATCTGTAACAGACGGCCCTGAACGTTAGAATGGATTAAATTAACCATCTGTAACAGACAGCCCTGAACGTTAGAATGGATTAAATTAACCATCTGTAACAGACGGCCCTGAATGTTAGAATGGGTTAAATGAACCATCTGTAACAGACGGCCCTGAACGTTAGAATGGATTAAATGAACCATCTGTAACAGACGGCCCTGAATGTTAGAATGGGTTAAATGAACCATCTGTAACAGACGGCCCTGAATGTTAGAATGGGTTAAATGAACCATCTGTAACAGACGGCCCTGAATGTTAGAATGGGTTAAATGAACCATCTGTAACAGACGGCCCTGAATGTTAGAATGGATTAAATTAACCATCTGTAACAGACGGCCCTGAATGTTAGAATGGATTAAATGAACCATCTGTAACAGACGGCCCTGAACGTTAGAATGGGTTAAATGAACCATCTGTAACAGACGGCCCTGAACGTTAGAATGGGTTAAATGAACCATCTGTAACAGACGGCCCTGAATGTTAGAATGGGTTAAATGAACCATCTGTAACAGACGGCCCTGAACGTTAGAATGGATTAAATTAACCATCTGTAACAGACGGCCCTGAATGTTAGAATGGATTAAATTAACCATCTGTAACAGACGGCCCTGAACGTTAGAATGGATTAAATGAACCATCTGTAACAGACGGCCCTGAACGTTAGAATGGGTTAAATGAACCATCTGTAACAGACGGCCCTGAATGTTAGAATGGATTAAATGAACCATCTGTAGCAGACGGCCCTGAACGTTAGAATGGATTAAATGAACCATCTGTAACAGACGGCCCTGAATGTTAGAATGGGTTAAATGAACCATCTGTAACAGACGGCCCTGAATGTTAGAATGGATTAAATGAACCATCTGTAACAGACGGCCCTGAACGTTAGAATGGATTAAATGAACCATCTGTAACAGACGGCCCTGAACGTTAGAATGGATTAAATGAACCATCTGTAGCAGACGGCCCTGAATGTTAGAATGGATTAAATGAACCATCTGTAGCAGACGGCCCTGTATGTTAGAATGGATTAAATGAACCATCTGTAACAGACGGCCCTGAACGTTAGAATGGATTAAATGAACCATCTGTAACAGACGGCCCTGAACGTTAGAATGGATTAAATGAACCATCTGTAACAGACGGCCCTGAACGTTAGAATGGATTAAATGAACCATCTGTAACAGACGGCCCTGAACGTTAGAATGGGTTAAATGAACCATCTGTAACAGACGGCCCTGAACGTTAGAATGGGTTAAATGAACCATCTGTAACAGACGGCCCTGAACGTTAGAATGGGTTAAATGAACCATCTGTAACAGACGGCCCTGAATGTTAGAATGGATTAAATGAACCATCTGTAACAGACGGCCCTGAACGTTAGAATGGATTAAATGAACCATCTGTAACAGACGGCCCTGAACGTTAGAATGGATTAAATGAACCATCTGTAACAGACGGCCCTGAATGTTAGAATGGATTAAATTAACCATCTGTAACAGACGGCCCTGAATGTTAGAATGGATTAAATGAACCATCTGTAACAGACGGCCCTGAACGTTAGAATGGATTAAATGAACCATCTGTAACAGACGGCCCTGAACGTTAGAATGGGTTAAATGAACCATCTGTAACAGACGGCCCTGAACGTTAAATGAACCATCTGTAACAGACGGCCCTGAATGTTAGAATGGATTAAATGAACCATCTGTAACAGACGGCCCTGAATGTTAGAATGGATTAAATGAACCATCTGTAACAGACGGCCCTGAACGTTAGAATGGGTTAAATGAACCATCTGTAACAGACGGCCCTGAATGTTAGAATGGATTAAATGAACCATCTGTAACAGACGGCCCTGAACGTTAGAATGGATTAAATGAACCATCTGTAACAGACGGCCCTGAATGTTAGAATGGGTTAAATGAACCATCTGTAACAGACGGCCCTGAACGTTAGAATGGATTAAATGAACCATCTGTAACAGACGGCCCTGAACGTTAGAATGGATTAAATGAACCATCTGTAACAGACGGCCCTGAACGTTAGAATGGGTTAAATTAACCATCTGTAACAGACGGCCCTGAATGTTAGAATGGATTAAATTAACCATCTGTAACAGACGGCCCTGAATGTTAGAATGGATTAAATTAACCATCTGTAACAGACGGCCCTGAACGTTAGAATGGATTAAATGAACCATCTGTAACAGACGGCCCTGAATGTTAGAATGGGTTAAATGAACCATCTGTAACAGACGGCCCTGAATGTTAAATGAACCATCTGTAACAGACGGCCTGAACGTTAGAATGGGTTAAATTAACCATCTGTAACAGACGGCCCTGAACGTTAGAATGGATTAAATGAACCATCTGTAACAGACGGCCCTGAATGTTAGAATGGATTAAATGAACCATCTGTAACAGACGGCCCTGAATGTTAAATGAACCATCTGTAACAGACGGCCCTGAACGTTAGAATGGATTAAATTAACCATCTGTAACAGACGGCCCTGAATGTTAGAATGGGTTAAATGAACCATCTGTAACAGACGGCCCTGAACGTTAGAATGGATTAAATGAACCATCTGTAACAGACGGCCCTGAATGTTAAATGAACCATCTGTAACAGACGGCCCTGAATGTTAGAATGGATTAAATGAACCATCTGTAACAGACGGCCCTGAATGTTAAATGAACCATCTGTAACAGACGGCCCTGAATGTTAGAATGGATTAAATGAACCATCTGTAACAGACGGCCCTGAATGTTAGAATGGATTAAATGAACCATCTGTAACAGACGGCCCTGAATGTTAGAATGGGTTAAATGAACCATCTGTAACAGACGGCCCTGAACGTTAGAATGGATTAAATGAACCATCTGTAACAGACGGCCCTGAATGTTAAATGAACCATCTGTAACAGACGGCCCTGAATGTTAGAATGGATTAAATGAACCATCTGTAACAGACGGCCCTGAATGTTAAATGAACCATCTGTAACAGACGGCCCTGAATGTTAGAATGGATTAAATGAACCATCTGTAACAGACGGCCCTGAATGTTAGAATGGATTAAATGAACCATCTGTAACAGACGGCCCTGAACGTTAGAATGGATTAAATGAACCATCTGTAACAGACGGCCCTGAACGTTAGAATGGATTAAATGAACCATCTGTAACAGACAGCCCTGAACGTTAGAATGGATTAAATGAACCATCTGTAACAGACGGCCCTGAACGTTAGAATGGATTAAATGAACCATCTGTAACAGACGGCCCTGAACGTTAGAATGGATTAAATGAACCATCTGTAACAGACGGCCCTGAACGTTAGAATGGGTTAAATTAACCATCTGTAACAGACGGCCCTGAATGTTAGAATGGGTTAAATGAACCATCTGTAACAGACGGCCCTGAATGTTAGAATGGATTAAATTAACCATCTGTAACAGACGGCCCTGAATGTTAGAATGGGTTAAATGAACCATCTGTAACAGACGGCCCTGAATGTTAGAATGGGTTAAATGAACCATCTGTAACAGACGGCCCTGAATGTTAGAATGGGTTAAATGAACCATCTGTAACAGACGGCCCTGAATGTTAGAATGGATTAAATGAACCATCTGTAACAGACGGCCCTGAATGTTAGAATGGATTAAATGAACCATCTGTAACAGACGGCCCTGAACGTTAGAATGGGTTAAATTAACCATCTGTAACAGACGGCCCTGAATGTTAGAATGGGTTAAATGAACCATCTGTAACAGACGGCCCTGAATGTTAGAATGGGTTAAATGAACCATCTGTAACAGACGGCCCTGAACGTTAGAATGGGTTAAATTAACCATCTGTAACAGACGGCCCTGAACGTTAGAATGGGTTAAATGAACCATCTGTAACAGACGGCCCTGAACGTTAGAATGGGTTAAATGAACCATCTGTAACAGACGGCCCTGAACGTTAGAATGGGTTAAATGAACCATCTGTAACAGACGGCCCTGAATGTTAGAATGGGTTAAATGAACCATCTGTAACAGACGGCCCTGAACGTTAGAATGGATTAAATTAACCATCTGTAACAGACGGCCCTGAATGTTAGAATGGATTAAATTAACCATCTGTAACAGACGGCCCTGAATGTTAGAATGGATTAAATGAACCATCTGTAACAGACGGCCCTGAACGTTAGAATGGATTAAATGAACCATCTGTAACAGACGGCCCTGAACGTTAGAATGGGTTAAATGAACCATCTGTAACAGACGGCCCTGAATGTTAGAATGGATTAAATGAACCATCTGTAACAGACGGCCCTGAACGTTAGAATGGATTAAATGAACCATCTGTAACAGACGGCCCTGAACGTTAGAATGGATTAAATGAACCATCTGTAACAGACAGCCCTGAACGTTAGAATGGATTAAATGAACCATCTGTAACAGACGGCCCTGAACGTTAGAATGGATTAAATGAACCATCTGTAACAGACGGCCCTGAATGTTAGAATGGATTAAATGAACCATCTGTAACAGACGGCCCTGAATGTTAGAATGGATTAAATGAACCATCTGTAACAGACGGCCCTGAACGTTAGAATGGATTAAATGAACCATCTGTAACAGACGGCCCTGAACGTTAGAATGGGTTAAATGAACCATCTGTAACAGACGGCCCTGAACGTTAAATGAACCATCTGTAACAGACGGCCCTGAACGTTAAATGAACCATCTGTAACAGACGGCCCTGAACGTTAGAATGGGTTAAATGAACCATCTGTAACAGACGGCCCTGAATGTTAGAATGGGTTAAATGAACCATCTGTAACAGACGGCCCTGAACGTTAGAATGGGTTAAATGAACCATCTGTAACAGACGGCCCTGAACGTTAGAATGGATTAAATGAACCATCTGTAACAGACGGCCCTGAATGTTAGAATGGATTAAATGAACCATCTGTAACAGACGGCCCTGAACGTTAGAATGGATTAAATGAACCATCTGTAACAGACGGCCCTGAATGTTAGAATGGATTAAATGAACCATCTGTAACAGACAGCCCTGAATGTTAGAATGGATTAAATGAACCATCTGTAACAGACGGCCCTGAACGTTAGAATGGGTTAAATGAACCATCTGTAACAGACGGCCCTGAATGTTAGAATGGATTAAATGAACCATCTGTAACAGACGGCCCTGAACGTTAGAATGGATTAAATGAACCATCTGTAACAGACGGCCCTGAATGTTAGAATGGGTTAAATGAACCATCTGTAACAGACAGCCCTGAACGTTAGAATGGATTAAATGAACCATCTGTAACAGACGGCCCTGAACGTTAGAATGGATTAAATGAACCATCTGTAACAGACGGCCCTGAACGTTAGAATGGGTTAAATTAACCATCTGTAACAGACGGCCCTGAATGTTAGAATGGATTAAATTAACCATCTGTAACAGACGGCCCTGAACGTTAGAATGGGTTAAATTAACCATCTGTAACAGACGGCCCTGAACGTTAGAATGGATTAAATGAACCATCTGTAACAGACGGCCCTGAATGTTAGAATGGATTAAATGAACCATCTGTAACAGACGGCCCTGAATGTTAAATGAACCATCTGTAACAGACGGCCCTGAACGTGGTCCTTCTGTAGCTCAGTTGGTAGAGCATGGCGCTTGTAACGCCAGGGTAGTGGGTTCGATTCCCGGGACCACCCATACGTAGAATGTATGCACACATGACTGTAAGTCGCTTTGGATAAAAGCGTCTGCTAAATGGCATATATTATTATATTATTATTATTAACCATCTGTAACAGACGGCCCTGAATGTTAGAATGGGTTAAATGAACCATCTGTAACAGACGGCCCTGAACGTTAGAATGGATTAAATGAACCATCTGTAACAGACGGCCCTGAATGTTAAATGAACCATCTGTAACAGACGGCCCTGAATGTTAGAATGGATTAAATGAACCATCTGTAACAGACGGCCCTGAATGTTAAATGAACCATCTGTAACAGACGGCCCTGAATGTTAGAATGGATTAAATGAACCATCTGTAACAGACGGCCCTGAATGTTAGAATGGATTAAATTAACCATCTGTAACAGACGGCCCTGAACGTTAGAATGGATTAAATGAACCATCTGTAACAGACGGCCCTGAACGTTAGAATGGATTAAATCAACCATCTGTAACAGACAGCCCTGAACGTTAGAATGGATTAAATGAACCATCTGTAACAGACGGCCCTGAACGTTAGAATGGATTAAATGAACCATCTGTAACAGACGGCCCTGAACGTTAGAATGGATTAAATTAACCATCTGTAACAGACAGCCCTGAACGTTAGAATGGATTAAATTAACCATCTGTAACAGACGGCCCTGAATGTTAGAATGGGTTAAATTAACCATCTGTAACAGACGGCCCTGAACGTTAGAATGGATTAAATTAACCATCTGTAACAGACGGCCCTGAATGTTAGAATGGGTTAAATTAACCATCTGTAACAGACGGCCCTGAATGTTAGAATGGGTTAAATGAACCATCTGTAACAGACGGCCCTGAATGTTAGAATGGGTTAAATGAACCATCTGTAACAGACGGCCCTGAATGTTAGAATGGATTAAATGAACCATCTGTAACAGACGGCCCTGAATGTTAGAATGGATTAAATGAACCATCTGTAACAGACGGCCCTGAATGTTAGAATGGGTTAAATTAACCATCTGTAACAGACGGCCCTGAATGTTAGAATGGGTTAAATGAACCATCTGTAACAGACGGCCCTGAATGTTAGAATGGGTTAAATGAACCATCTGTAACAGACGGCCCTGAACGTTAGAATGGGTTAAATGAACCATCTGTAACAGACGGCCCTGAACGTTAGAATGGGTTAAATTAACCATCTGTAACAGACGGCCCTGAATGTTAGAATGGATTAAATGAACCATCTGTAGCAGACGGCCCTGAACGTTAGAATGGGTTAAATGAACCATCTGTAGCAGACGGCCCTGTATGTTAGAATGGATTAAATGAACCATCTGTAACAGACGGCCCTGAACGTTAGAATGGATTAAATGAACCATCTGTAACAGACGGCCCTGAATGTTAGAATGGGTTAAATGAACCATCTGTAACAGACGGCCCTGAATGTTAGAATGGATTAAATGAACCATCTGTAACAGACGGCCCTGAACGTTAGAATGGATTAAATGAACCATCTGTAACAGACGGCCCTGAACGTTAGAATGGATTAAATGAACCATCTGTAGCAGACGGCCCTGAATGTTAGAATGGATTAAATGAACCATCTGTAGCAGACGGCCCTGAATGTTAGAATGGATTAAATGAACCATCTGTAACAGACGGCCCTGAACGTTAGAATGGATTAAATGAACCATCTGTAACAGACGGCCCTGAATGTTAGAATGGATTAAATGAACCATCTGTAACAGACGGCCCTGAATGTTAGAATGGATTAAATGAACCATCTGTAACAGACGGCCCTGAATGTTAGAATGGGTTAAATTAACCATCTGTAACAGACGGCCCTGAACATTAGAATGGGTTAAATGAACCATCTGTAACAGACGGCCCTGAACGTTAGAATGGGTTAAATGAACCATCTGTAGCAGACGGTCATCAGGGCCTCGTCCACTCTGAAACTGGAGACTTCAAAACTCACAGTTTGCTATCAAGGACATATATCTGTACTGATGTCTCCATCAGGTCTCTTTGATGTGGCTGGTTTATATCACCGTCTCCACTACCATCAGGGCGGGCAGACAGACAGGTATAACAGACAGACAGGTATAACAGACAGACAGGTATAACAGACAGACAGGTATAACAGACAGACAGGTATAACAGACAGACAGGTATAACAGACAGACAGGTATAACAGACAGACAGGTATAACAGACAGACAGGTATAACAGACAGACAGGTATAACAGACAGACAGGTATAACAGACAGACAGACAGATACCTACATGTGAACGGGGCGGGGCTGACAGGTGGGACAGACAGACTCGTCTCTGTTGACCTCTAACACCGTGTCCGGAAACCACACGGAACACTTGCATTCTGGGTAACCAACGCAGGACAGGTACTTCCTGTTAGAGAGAGAGGATTGGAAGATATTGAATAGCAGAGAAGCAGACTATGATGACCCTCCAAAGACTTTGGGTAAAATGTTGTTGAGGCAGAACAACAAACCTTCCTTCACAACAGAACCAACCTTCCTTCACAACAACAAAACAAACCTTCCTTCACAACAACAGAACTATCCTTTCTTCACAACAACAGAACCAACCTTCCTTCACAACAACAGAACCAACCTTCCTTCACAACAACAGAACGAACCTTCCTTCACAACAACAGAACTAACCTTCCTTCACAACAACAGAACCAACCTTCCTCCACAACAACAGACCCAACCTTCCTTCACAACAACAGAACCAACCTTCCTTCACAACAACAAAACGAACCTTCCCTCACAACAACAGAACTAACCTTCCTTCACAACAACAGAACTAACCTTCCTTCACAACAACAGAACTAACCTTCCTTCACAACAACAAAAACCAACCTTCCTTCACAACAACAGAACTAACCTTCCTTCACAACAACAGAACCAACCTTCCTTCACAACAACAGAACCAACCTTCACAACAACAGAACCAACCTTCCTTCACAACAACAGAACCAACCTTCCTTCACAACAACAGAACCAACCTTCCTTCACAACAACAAAACTAACCTTCCTTCACAACAACAAAATGAACCTTCCTTCACAACAAAACAAACCTTCCTTCCTTCACAACAACAAAACGAACTTTCCTTCACAACAACAAAACTAACCTTCCTTCACAACAACAAAATGAACCTTCCTTCACAACAAAACAAACCTTCCTTCCTTCACAACAACAAAACGAACCTTCCTTCACAACAACAAAACTAACCTTCCTTCACAACAGCAAAACCAACCTTCCTTCACAACAAAACCAACCTTCCTTCACAACAGCAAAACAAACCTTCCTTCACAACAAAACCAACCTTCCTTCCTTCACAACAACAAAACAAACCTTCCTTCACAACAGCAAAACAAACCTTCCTTCACAACAGAACCAACCTCCCTTCACAACAGAACCAACCTTCCTTCACAACAACAAAATAAACCTTCCTTCACAACAGAACCAACCTTCCTTCACAACAGAACCAACCTTCCTTCACAACAAAACCAACCTTCCTTCACAACAGCAAAATAAACCTTCCTTCACAACAAAACCAACCTTCCTTCCTTCCTTCACAACAGCAAAACCAACCTTCCTTCACAACAAAACCAACCTTCCTTCACAACAGCAAAACAAACCTTCCTTCACAACAGAACCAACCTTCCTTCACAACAGAACCAACCTTCCTTCACAACAACAAAATAAACCTTCCTTCACAACAGAACCAACCTTCCTTCACAACAGAACCAACCTTCCTTCACAACAGAACCAACCTTCCTTCACAACAGAACCAACCTTCCTTCACAACAACAAAATAAACCTTCCTTCACAACAAAACCAACCTTCCTTCACAACAGCAAAACAAACCTTCCTTCACAACAGAACCAACCTCCCTTCACAACAGAACCAACCTTCCTTCACAACAACAAAATAAACCTTCCTTCACAACAGAACCAACCTTCCTTCACAACAGAACCAACCTTCCTTCACAACAGAACCAACCTTCCTTCACAACAACAGAACCAACCTTCCTTCACAACAGAACCAACTTTCCTTCACAACAGAACCAACCTTCCTTCACAACAGAACCAACCTTCCTTCACAACAAAATAATCAACCTTCCTTCACAACAGAACCAACCTTCCTTCACAACAACAGAACCAACCTTCCTTCACAACAGAACCAACCTTCCCAACAGAACCAACCTTCCTTCACAACAGAACCAACCTTCCTTCACAACAGAACCAACCTTCCTTCACAACAGAACCAACCTTCCTTCACAACAACAGAACCAACCTTCCTTCACAACAACAGAACCAACCTTCCTTCACAACAACAGAACCAACCTTCCTTCACAACAACAGAACCAACCTTCCTTCACAACAGAACCAACCTTTCTTCACAACAACAGAACCAACCTTCCTTCACAACAACAGAACCAACCTTCCTTTACAACAGAACCAACCTTTCTTCACAACAACAGAACTAACCTTCCTTCACAACAACAGAACTAACCTTCCTTCACAACAACAGAACTAACCTTCCTTCACAACAACAGAACTAACCTTCCTTCACAACAACAAAACCAACCTTCCTTCACAACAACAGAACTAACCTTCCTTCACAACAACAGAACCAACCTTCCTTCACAACAACAGAACCAACCTTCCTTCACAACAACAGAACCAACCTTCCTTCACAACAACAGAACCAACCTTCCTTCACAACAACAGAACCAACCTTCCTTCACAACAACAAAACTAACCTTCCTTCACAACAACAAAATGAACCTTCCTTCACAACAAAACAAACCTTCCTTCCTTCACAACAACAAAACGAACTTTCCTTCACAACAACAAAACTAACCTTCCTTCACAACAACAAAATGAACCTTCCTTCACAACAAAACAAACCTTCCTTCCTTCACAACAACAAAACGAACCTTCCTTCACAACAACAAAACTAACCTTCCTTCACAACAGCAAAACCAACCTTCCTTCACAACAAAACCAACCTTCCTTCACAACAGCAAAACAAACCTTCCTTCACAACAAAACCAACCTTCCTTCCTTCACAACAACAAAACAAACCTTCCTTCACAACAGCAAAACAAACCTTCCTTCACAACAGAACCAACCTCCCTTCACAACAGAACCAACCTTCCTTCACAACAACAAAATAAACCTTCCTTCACAACAGAACCAACCTTCCTTCACAACAGAACCAACCTTCCTTCACAACAAAACCAACCTTCCTTCACAACAGCAAAATAAACCTTCCTTCACAACAAAACCAACCTTCCTTCCTTCCTTCACAACAGCAAAACCAACCTTCCTTCACAACAAAACCAACCTTCCTTCACAACAGCAAAACAAACCTTCCTTCACAACAGAACCAACCTTCCTTCACAACAGAACCAACCTTCCTTCACAACAACAAAATAAACCTTCCTTCACAACAGAACCAACCTTCCTTCACAACAGAACCAACCTTCCTTCACAACAGAACCAACCTTCCTTCACAACAGAACCAACCTTCCTTCACAACAACAAAATAAACCTTCCTTCACAACAAAACCAACCTTCCTTCACAACAGCAAAACAAACCTTCCTTCACAACAGAACCAACCTCCCTTCACAACAGAACCAACCTTCCTTCACAACAACAAAATAAACCTTCCTTCACAACAGAACCAACCTTCCTTCACAACAGAACCAACCTTCCTTCACAACAGAACCAACCTTCCTTCACAACAACAGAACCAACCTTCCTTCACAACAGAACCAACTTTCCTTCACAACAGAACCAACCTTCCTTCACAACAGAACCAACCTTCCTTCACAACAAAATAATCAACCTTCCTTCACAACAGAACCAACCTTCCTTCACAACAACAGAACCAACCTTCCTTCACAACAGAACCAACCTTCCCAACAGAACCAACCTTCCTTCACAACAGAACCAACCTTCCTTCACAACAGAACCAACCTTCCTTCACAACAGAACCAACCTTCCTTCACAACAACAGAACCAACCTT
>NW_026287072.1:140000-160000 GCF_023373465.1 Oncorhynchus keta | reverse complement strand
CAGAGCCACTACAGTAGTGAGTCATTTAACAGACTCTCTGATCCACTACAGTAGTGAGTCATTTAACAGACTCTCTGATCCAGAGCCACTACAGTAGTGAGTCATTTAGCAGACTCTCTGATCCAGAGCCACTACAGTAGTGAGTCATTTAGCAGACTCTCTGATCCAGAGCCACTACAGTAGTGAGTCATTTAACAGACTCTCTGATCCAGAGCCACTACAGTAGTGAGTCATTTAACAGACTCTCTGATCCAGAGCCACTACAGTAGTGAGTCATTTAGCAGACTCTCTGATCCAGAGCCACTACAGTAGTGAGTCATTTAACAGACTCTCTGATCCAGAGACACTACAGTAGTGAGTCATTTAGCAGACTCTCTGATCCAGAGACACTACAGTAGTGAGTCATTTAGCAGACTCTCTGATCCAGAGCCACTACAGTAGTGAGTCATTTAACAGACTCTCTGATCCAGAGACACTACAGTAGTGAGTCATTTAGCAGACTCTGATCCAGAGACACTACAGTAGTGAGTCATTTAGCAGACTCTCTGATCCAGAGACACTACAGTAGTGAGTCATTTAACAGACTCTCTGATCCAGAGCCACTACAGTAGTGAGTCATTTAACAGACTCTCTGATCCACTACAGTAGTGAGTCATTTAACAGACTCTCTGATCCAGAGCCACTACAGTAGTGAGTCATTTAGCAGACTCTCTGATCCAGAGCCACTACAGTAGTGAGTCATTTAACAGACTCTCTGATCCAGAGCCACTACAGTAGTGAGTCATTTAGCAGACTCTCTGATCCACTACAGTAGTGAGTCATTTAACAGACTCTCTGATCCAGAGCCACTACAGTAGTGAGTCATTTAACAGACTCTCTGATCCACTACAGTAGTGAGTCATTTAACAGACTCTCTGACCCAGAGACACTACAGTAGTGAGTCATTTAGCACTCTACAGTAGTGAGTCATTTAGCAGACTCTCTGACCCAGAGCCACTACAGTCGTGAGTCATTTAGCAGACTCTCTGACCCAGAGACACTACAGTAGTGAGTCATTTAGCACTCTACAGTAGTGAGTCATTTAACAGACTCTCTGATCCAGAGCCACGATAGTAGGGAGTCATTTAGCAGACTCTCTGATCCAGAGCCACTACAGTAGTGAGTCATTTAGCAGACTCTCTGACCCAGAGACACTACAGTAGTGAGTCATTTAGCAGACTCTCTTATCCAGAGACACTACAGTAGGGAGTCATTTAGCAGACTCTCTGACCCAGAGACACTACAGTAGGGAGTCATTTAGCAGACTCTCTGACCCAGAGACACTACAGTAGGGAGTCATTTAGCAGACTCTCTGACCCAGAGACACTACAGTAGTGAGTCATTTAGCAGACTCTCTTATCCAGAGACACTACAGTAGGGAGTCATTTAGCAGACTCTCTGACCCAGAGACACTACAGTAGGGAGTCATTTAGCAGACTCTCTGACCCAGAGACACTACAGTAGGGAGTCATTTAGCAGACTCTCTGACCCAGAGACACTACAGTAGGGAGTCATTTAGCAGACTCTCTGATCCAGAGCCACTACAGTAGTGAGTCATTTAGCAGACTCTCTGACCCAGAGACACTACAGTAGTGAGTCATTTAGCAGACTCTCTTATCCAGAGACACTACAGTAGGGAGTCATTTAGCAGACTCTCTGATCCAGAGCCACTACAGTAGTGAGTCATTTAGCAGACTCTCTGACCCAGAGACACTACAGTAGGGAGTCATTTAGCAGACTCTCTGATCCAGAGCCACTACAGTAGTGAGTCATTTAGCAGACTCTCTGACCCAGAGACACTACAGTAGTGAGTCATTTAGCACTCTACAGTAGTGAGTCATTTAACAGACTCTCTGATCCAGAGCCACGATAGTAGTGAGTCATTTAACAGATCCAGAGCCACTACAGTAGTGAGTCATTTAGCAGACTCTCTGACCCAGAGACACTACAGTAGTGAGTCATTTAGCACTCTACAGTAGTGAGTCATTTAACAGACTCTCTGATCCAGAGCCACTACAGTAGTGAGTCATATAACAGATCCAGAGCCACTACAGTAGTGAGTCATTTAACAGATCCAGAGCCACTACAGTAGTGAGTCATTTAACAGACTCTCTGATCCAGAGACACTACAGTAGTGAGTCATTTAACAGACTCTCTGATCCAGAGCCACTACAGTAGTGAGTCATTTAGCAGACTCTCTGATCCAGAGCCACTACAGTAGTGAGTCATTTAGCAGACTCTCTTATCCAGAGCCACTACAGTAGTGAGTCATTTAGCAGACTCTCTTATCCAGAGCCACTACAGTAGTGAGTCATTTAGCAGACTCTCTGATCCAGAGCCACTACAGTAGTGAGTCATTTAACAGACTCTCTGATCCAGAGCCACTACAGTAGTGAGTCATTTAGCAGACTCTCTTATCCAGAGCCACTACAGTAGTGAGTCATTTAGCAGACTCTCTTATCCAGAGCCACTACAGTAGTGAGTCATTTAGCAGACTCTCTGATCCAGAGCCACTACAGTAGTGAGTCATTTAACAGACTCTCTGATCCAGAGCCACTACAGTAGTGAGTCATTTAACAGACTCTCTGATCCAGAGCCACTACAGTAGTGAGTCATTTAACAGACTCTCTTATCCAGAGCCACTACAGTAGTGAGTCATTTAGCAGACTCTCTGATCCAGAGCCACTACAGTAGTGAGTCATTTAGCAGACTCTCTGATCCAGAGCCACTACAGTAGTGAGTCATTTAACAGACTCTCTGATCCACTACAGTAGTGAGTCATTTAGCAGACTCTCTGATCCAGATCCACTACAGTAGTGAGTCATTTAGCAGACTCTCTGATCCACTACAGTAGTGAGTCATTTAGCAGACTCTCTGATCCAGAGCCACTACAGTAGTGAGTCATTTAGCAGACTCTCTTATCCAGAGACACTACAGTAGTGAGTCATTTAACAGACTCTCTGATCCAGAGACACTACAGTAGTGAGTCATTTAGCAGACTCTCTGACCCAGAGCCACTACAGTAGTGAATCATTTAACAGACTCTGATCCACTACAGTAGTGAGTCATTTAACAGACTCTCTGATCCAGAGCCACGATAGTAGGGAGTCATTCGTACCTACCCTCCACCAGTCCCTTCCCCCTGTACCTACCCTCCACCAGTCCCCCTGTACCTACCCTCCACCAGTCCCCCTGTACCTACCCTCCACCAGTCCCTTCCCCCGTACCTACCCTCCACCAGTCCCTTCCCCCTGTACCTACCCTCCACCAGTCCCTTCCCCTGTACCTACCCTCCACCAGTCCCCCTGTACCTACCCTCCACCAGTCCCTTCCCCCGTACCTACCCTCCACCAGTCCCTTCCCCCTGTACCTACCCTCCACCAGTCCCTTCCCCCTGTACCTACCCTCCACCAGTCCCCCTGTACCTACCCTCCACCAGTCCCTTCCCCCGTACCTACCCTCCACCAGTCCCTTCCCCCTGTACCTACCCTCCACCAGTCCCTTCCCCCGTACCTACCCTCCACCAGTCCCTTCCCCCGTACCTACCCTCCACCAGTCCCTTCCCCCCGTACCTACCCTCCACCAGTCCCTTCCCCCTGTACCTACCCTCCACCAGTCCCCCTGTACCTACCCTCCACCAGTCCCTTCCCCCTGTACCTACCCTCCCCCCGTCCCTTCCCCCTGTACCTACCCTCCTCCAGTCCCCTCCCCCCGTACCTACCCTCCACCAGTCCCTTCCCCCTGTACCTACCCTCCACCAGTCCCTTCCCCCTGTACCTACCCTCCACCAGTCCCCTGTACCTACCCTCCACCAGTCCCTTCCCCCTGTACCTACCCTCCACCAGTCCCCCTGTACCTACCCTCCACCAGTCCCTTCCCCCTGTACCTACCCTCCACCAGTCCCTTCCCCGTACCTACCCTCCACCAGTCCCTTCCCCCGTACCTACCCTCCACCAGTCCCTTCCCCCTGTACCTACCCTCCACCAGTCCCTTCCCCCGTACCTACCCTCCACCAGTCCCTTCCCCCAGTACCTACCCTCTAACCCCCTTCCCCCAGTACCTACCCTCCACCCCCTTCCCCCAGTACCTACCCTCCACCAGTCCCCGTACCTACCCTCTAACCCCCTTCCCCCAGTACCTACCCTCCACCCCCTTCCCCCCAGTACCTACCCTCCACCAGTCCCTTCCCCCCAGTACCTACCCTCCACCAGTCCCCGTACCCACCCTCTAACCCCCTTCCCCCAAGAACCTACCCTCTACCCCCTTCCCCCAGTACCTACCCTCCACCAGTCCCCCCGTACCTACCCTCTAACCCCCTTCCCCCAGTACCTACCCTCCACCCCCTTCCCCCAGTACCTACCCTCCACCCCCTTCCCCCAGTACCTACCCTCTAACCCCCTTCCCCCCAAGAACCTACCCTCTACCCCCTTCCCCCAGTACCTACCCTCCACCAGTCCCATCCCCAGTTCTCCTGGTAGAAACCTCTGATCAGCTGTTAGTCCCACGTACATACGGCTCTTTATGGTCTCAATGTGATCTGCATGGGTGGCATCCGTACCTGTTAAAACACACTGCAGTTAACCACTAACACACTGCAGTTAATCACTAACACACTGCAGTTAACCACTAACACACTGCAGTTAACCACTAACACACTGCAGTTAACCACTAACACACTGCAGTTAACCACTAACACACTGCAGTTAACCACTAACAAACACACTGCAGTTAACCACTAACACACTGCAGTTAACCACTAACAAACACACTGCAGTTAACCACTAACAAACACACTGCAGTTAACCACTAACACACTGCAGTTAACCACTAACAAACACACTGCAGTTAACCACTAACACACTGCAGTTAACCACTAACAAACACACTGCAGTTAACCACTAACACACTGCAGTTAACCACTAACAAACACACTGCAGTTAACCACTAACAAACACACTGCAGTTAACCACTAACACACTGCAGTTAACCACTAACACACTGCAGTTAACCACTAACAAACACACTGCAGTTAACCACGAACACACTGCAGTTAACCACTAACAAACACACTGCAGTTAACCACTAACAAACACACTGCAGTTAACCACAAACACACTGCAGTTAACCACTAACAAACACACTGCAGTTAACCACTAACACACTGCAGTTAACCACACAAACACACTGCAGTTAACCACTAACAAACACACTGCAGTTAACCACTAACAAACACACAGTTAACCACTAACACACTGCAGTTAACCACTAACACACCACTGCAGTTAACCACTAACACACTGCAGTTAACCACTAACAACACACTGCAGTTAACCACTAACACACACTGCAGTTAACCACTAACACACTGCAGTTAACCACTAACAAACACTGCAGTTAACCACTAACACACTGCAGTTAACCACTAACACACTGCAGTTAACCACTAACACACTGCAGTTAACCACTAACACACTGCAGTTAACCACTAACACACTGCAGTTAACCACTAACACACTGCAGTTAACCACTAACAAACACACTGCAGTTAACCACTAACAAACACACTGCAGTTAACCACTAACAAACACACTGCAGTTAACCACTAACAAACACACTGCAGTTAACCACTAACAAACACACTGCAGTTAACCACTAACAAACACACTGCAGTTAACCACTAACACACTGCAGTTAACCACTAACAAACACACTGCAGTTAACCACTAACAAACACACTGCAGTTAACCACTAACACACTGCAGTTAACCACTAACACACTGCAGTTAACCACTAACAAACACACTGCAGTTAACCACTAACAAACACACTGCAGTTAACCACTAACAAACACACTGCAGTTAACCACTAACAAACACACTGCAGTTAACCACTAACACACTGCAGTTAACCACTAACAAACACACTGCAGTTAACCACTAACACACTGCAGTTAACCACTAACACACTGCAGTTAACCACTAACAAACACACTGCAGTTAACCACTAACAAACACACTGCAGTTAACCACTAACACACTGCAGTTAACCACTAACAAACACACTGCAGTTAACCACTAACAAACACACTGCAGTTAACCACTAACACACTGCAGTTAACCACTAACAAACACACTGCAGTTAACCACTAACAAACACACTGCAGTTAACCACTAACAAACACACTGCAGTTAACCACTAACAAACACACTGCAGTTAACCACTAACACACTGCAGTTAACCACTAACACACTGCAGTTAACCACTAACACACTGCAGTTAACCACTAACACACTGCAGTTAACCACTAACACACTGCAGTTAACCACTAACACACTGCAGTTAACCACTAACACACTGCAGTTAACCTGATAGTCATCTGGATATTCAGGTGTGTGTGTGTAGTGTGTAGTGTGTGTAGTGTAGTGTGTGTGTGTGTAGTGTGTAGTGTAGTGTAGTGTGTAGTGTAGTGTGTGTAGTGTAGTGTGTGTAGTGTAGTGTGTAGTGTAGTGTAGTGTAGTGTAGTGTGTGTAGTGTGTAGTGTGTGTAGTGTAGTGTAGTGTGTGTGTAGTGTAGTGTAGTGTGTGTAGTGTGTAGTGTGTGTAGTGTGTAGTGTAGTGTGTAGTGTGTGTAGTATGTAGTGTGTAGTGTAGTGTGTAGTGTAGTGTGTAGTGTAGTGTGTAGTGTGTAGTGTAGTGTGTAGTGTAGTGTAGTGTAGTGTGTAGTGTAGTGTAGTGTGGGTAGTGTGTAGTGTAGTGTGTAGTGTAGTGTGTAGTGTGTAGTGTAGTGTGTAGTGTAGTGTGTAGTGTAGTGTAGTGTGTAGTGTAGTGTGTAGTGTAGTGTGTAGTGTAGTGTGTAGTGTAGTGTAGTGTAGTGTAGTGTAGTGTAGTGTGTAGTGTAGTGTAGTGTGTAGTGTAGTGTAGTGTGTAGTGTGTAGTGTGTGTAGTGTAGTGTGTAGTGTGTAGTGTAGTGTAGTGTGGTGTAGTGTGTAGGGTGTAGTGTGTAGTGTAGTGTGTGGTGTAGTGTAGTGTAGTGTGTGGTGTAGTGTGTAGTGTAGTGTGTAGTGTAGTGTAGTGTGTAGTGTAGTGTGTAGTGTAGTGTACCAATGCCATGTTTCTCCATCAGTGATATGAGGTCTGCCTCCGTGAGGAGTTGAGGAGGAGAGGTCTGGTAGTGTGTAGTGTAGTGTAGTGTGTAGTGTAGTGTAGTGTGTAGTGTAGTGTAGTGTGTAGTGTAGTGTAGTGTGTAGTGTAGTGTAGTGTGTAGTGTAGTGTGTAGTGTAGTGTGTAGTGTAGTGTGTAGTGTGTAGTGTAGTGTAGTGTAGTGTAGTGTGTAGTGTGTAGTGTAGTGTGTAGTGTAGTGTAGTGTAGTGTGTAGTGTAGTGTAGTGTAGTGTGTAGTGTAGTGTAGTGTGTAGTGTAGTGTAGTGTGTAGTGTAGTGTGTAGTGTGTGTGTAGTGTGTAGTGTGTAGTGTAGTGTAGTGTAGTGTGTAGTGTAGTGTGTAGTGTAGTGTAGTGTGTAGTGTAGTGTGTAGTGTAGTGTGTAGTGTAGTGTAGTGTAGTGTACCAATGCCATGTTTCTCCATCAGTGATATGAGGTCTGCCTCCGTGAGGAGTTGAGGAGGAGAGGTCTGGTAGTGTGTAGTGTAGTGTAGTGTGTAGTGTAGTGTGTAGTGTAGTGTGTAGTGTGTAGTGTGTAGTGTAGTGTGTAGTGTAGTGTGTAGTGTAGTGTAGTGTAGTGTGTACCAATGCCATGTTTCTCCATCAGTGATATGAGGTCTGCCTCCGTGAGGAGTTGAGGAGGAGAGGTCTGGTAGTGTGTGTGTAGTGTAGTGTAGTGTGTAGTGTAGTGTAGTGTGTAGTGTGTAGTGTGTAGTGTGTAGTGTAGTGTGTAGTGTAGTGTGTAGTGTGTAGTGTGTAGTGTAGTGTAGTGTAGTGTGTAGTGTAGTGTACCAATGCCATGTTTCTCCATCAGTGATATGAGGTCTGCCTCCGTGAGGAGTTGAGGAGGAGAGGTCTGGTAGTGTGTGTGTAGTGTAGTGTAGTGTAGTGTGTAGTGTAGTGTAGTGTGTAGTGTAGTGTAGTGTGTAGTGTAGTGTGTGTGTGTAGTGTAGTGTAGTGTAGTGTAGTGTAGTGTAGTGTAGTGTAGTGTGTAGTGTAGTGTGTAGTGTAGTGTAGTGTGTAGTGTAGTGTGTGTGTAGTGTGTAGTGTAGTGTGTAGTGTAGTGTGTGTGTGTAGTGTGTAGTGTAGTGTGTAGTGTAGTGTGTAGTGTAGTGTGTAGTGTAGTGTGTAGTGTAGTGTGTAGTGTAGTGTAGTGTGTAGTGTAGTGTGTAGTGTAGTGTAGTGTGTAGTGTAGTGTGTGTAGTGTAGTGTGGTGTAGTGTGTAGTGTAGTGTAGTGTGTAGTGTAGTGTGGTGTAGTGTGTAGTGTAGTGTGTAGTGTGTAGTGTATAGTGTGTAGTGTGTGTAGTGTAGTGTGTAGTGTAGTGTGTAGTGTAGTGGTGTGTAGTGTAGTGTAGTGTAGTGTGTAGTGTAGTGTAGTGTGTAGTGTAGTGTGTAGTGTGTGTAGTGTGTAGTGTGTAGTGTAGTGTGTAGTGTAGTATAGTGTAGTGTGTAGTGTAGTGTAGTGTGTAGTGTAGTGTAGGGTGTAGTGTGTAGTGTAGTGTAGTGTGTAGTGTAGTGTAGTGTGTAGTGTGTGTAGTGTAGTGTGTAGTGTAGTGTGTAGTGTAGTGTGTAGTGTAGTGTGTAGTGTAGTGTAGTGTACCAATGCCATGTTTCTCCATCAGTGATATGAGGTCTGCCTCCGTGAGGAGTTGAGGAGGAGAGGTCTGGTAGTGTGTAGTGTAGTGTAGTGTGTAGTGTAGTGTGTAGTGTAGTGTGTAGTGTGTAGTGTGTAGTGTAGTGTGTAGTGTAGTGTGTAGTGTAGTGTAGTGTAGTGTACCAATGCCATGTTTCTCCATCAGTGATATGAGGTCTGCCTCCGTGAGGAGTTGAGGAGGAGAGGTCTGGTAGTGTGTAGTGTAGTGTAGTGTGTAGTGTAGTGTGTAGTGTAGTGTGTAGTGTGTGTAGTGTAGTGTGTAGTGTAGTGTGTGTAGTGTAGTGTAGTGTGTAGTGTAGTGTACCAATGCCATGTTTCTCCATCAGTGATATGAGGTCTGCCTCCGTGAGGAGTTGAGGAGGAGAGGTCTGGTAGTGTGTAGTGTAGTGTAGTGTAGTGTGTAGTGTAGTGTAGTGTGTAGTGTAGTGTAGTGTGTAGTGTAGTGTAGTGTAGTGTAGTGTAGTGTAGTGTAGTGTGTGTAGTGTAGTGTGTAGTGTAGTGTAGTGTGTAGTGTAGTGTAGTAGTGTAGTGTAGTGTAGTGTAGTGTAGTGTGTAGTGTAGTGTGTAGTGTAGTGTAGTGTGTAGTGTGTAGTGTAGTGTGTAGTGTAGTGTAGTGTAGTGTGTAGTGTGTAGTGTGTGTGTGTAGTGTAGTGTAGTGTGTAGTGTAGTGTGTAGTGTAGTGTGTAGTGTAGTGTGGTGTAGTGTGTAGTGTAGTGTAGTGTGTAGTGTAGTGTGGTGTAGTGTGTAGTGTAGTGTGTAGTGTGTAGTGTATAGTGTGTAGTGTGTAGTGTAGTGTGTAGTGTAGTGTGTGTAGTGTAGTGGTGTGTAGTGTAGTGGTGTGTAGTGTAGTGTAGTGTGTAGTGTAGTGTAGTGTGTAGTGTAGTGTGTAGTGTGTGTAGTGTAGTGTGTAGTGTGTAGTGTAGTGTGTAGTGTAGTGTAGTGTAGTGTGTAGTGTAGTGTAGTGTGTGTGTAGTGTAGTGTAGGGTGTAGTGTGTGTAGTGTAGTGTAGTGTGTAGTGTAGTGTAGTGTAGTGTGTAGTGTAGTGTGTAGTGTGTAGTGTAGTGTGTAGTGTAGTGTGTAGTGTAGTGTGTAGTGTAGTGTGTGTGTAGTGTAGTGTAGTGTAGTGTACCAATGCCATGTTTCTCCATCAGTGATATGAGGTCTGCCTCCGTGAGGAGTTGAGGAGGAGAGGTCTGGTAGTGTGTAGTGTAGTGTAGTGTGTAGTGTAGTGTAGTGTGTAGTGTAGTGTGTAGTGTGTGTGTAGTGTAGTGTAGTGTGTAGTGTAGTGTGTAGTGTAGTGTAGTGTAGTGTGTAGTGTAGTGTAGTGTGTAGTGTGGTGTAGTGTAGTGTGTAGTGTAGTGTAGTGTGGTGTAGTGTAGTGTGTAGTGTAGTGTAGTGTGTAGTGTGTAGTGTAGTGTAGTGTGTAGTGTAGTGTAGTGTACCAATGCCATGTTTCTCCATCAGTGATATGAGGTCTGCCTCCGTGAGGAGTTGAGGAGGAGAGGTCTGGTAGTGTGTAGTGTAGTGTAGTGTAGTGTGTAGTGTAGTGTAGTGTGTAGTGTAGTGTGTAGTGTAGTGTAGTGTAGTGTGTAGTGTAGTGTGTAGTGTGTAGTGTAGTGTAGTGTGTAGTGTAGTGTAGTGTGTAGTGTGGTGTAGTGTAGTGTGTAGTGTGTGTAGTGTGTAGTGTGTAGTGTAGTGTGTAGTGTAGTGTAGTGTAGTAGTGTAGTGTAGTGTAGTGTGTAGTGTAGTGTAGGGTGTAGTGTGTAGTGTAGTGTAGTGTAGTGTGTAGTGTAGTGTAGTGTGTAGTGTGTAGTGTAGTGTGTAGTGTAGTGTGTAGTGTGTAGTGTAGTGTGTAGTGTAGTGTGTGTAGTGTAGTGTGTGTAGTGTAGTGTAGGGTGTAGTGTGTAGTGTAGTGTAGTGTGTAGTGTAGTGTAGTGTGTAGTGTGTGTGTAGTGTGTAGTGTAGTGTGTAGTGTAGTGTGTAGTGTAGTGTGTAGTGTAGTGTAGTGTAGTGTAGTGTGTAGTGTAGTGTAGTGTGTAGTAGTGTAGTGTGGTGTAGTGTAGTGTGTGTGTAGTGTAGTGTAGTGTAGTGTGTAGTGTGTAGTGTAGTGTGTAGTGTGTAGTGTAGTGTAGTGTAGTGTACCAATGCCATGTTTCTCCATCAGTGATATGAGGTCTGCCTCCGTGAGAGGAGGAGAGGTTGAGTGTGTAGTGTAGTGTAGTTGAGGAGGAGAGGTCTGGTAGTGTGTAGTGTAGTGTGTAGTGTAGTGTAGTGTAGTGTACCAATGCCATGTTTCTCCATCAGTGATATGAGGTCTGCCTCCGTGAGGAGTTGAGGAGGAGAGGTCTGGTAGTGTGTAGTGTAGTGTAGTGTGTAGTGTAGTGTGTAGTGTAGTGTGTAGTGTGTAGTGTAGTGTGTAGTGTAGTGTGTAGTGTAGTGTAGTGTGTAGTGTAGTGTACCAATGCCATGTTTCTCCATCAGTGATATGAGGTCTGCCTCCGTGAGGAGTTGAGGAGGAGAGGTCTGGTAGTGTGTAGTGTAGTGTAGTGTGTAGTGTAGTGTAGTGTAGTGTAGTGTAGTGTAGTGTAGTGTAGTGTAGTGTGTGTAGTGTAGTGTAGTGTAGTGTAGTGTAGTGTGTAGTGTAGTGTGTAGTGTAGTGTGTAGTGTAGTGTAGTGTAGTGTAGTGTAGTGTAGTGTGTGTAGTGTGTGTAGTGTAGTGTGTAGTGTGTAGTGTAGTGTGTAGTGTAGTGTAGTGTGTAGTGTAGTGTAGTGTAGTGTAGTGTAGTGTAGTGTGTAGTGTAGTGTAGTGTGTAGTGTGTAGTGTAGTGTGTAGTGTGTAGTGTAGTGTGTAGTGTAGTGTAGTGTGTAGTGTAGTGTGTAGTGTAGTGTGTGTAGTGTAGTGTGGTGTAGTGTGTGTGTAGTGTAGTGTGTAGTGTAGTGTGGTGTAGTGTGTAGTGTAGTGTGTAGTGTGTAGTGTATAGTGTGTAGTGTGTGTGTAGTGTGTAGTGTAGTGTGTAGTGTAGTGTGTAGTGTAGTGTAGTGTAGTGTAGTGTGTGTAGTGTAGTGTGTGTGTAGTGTGTAGTGTAGTGTGTAGTGTGTGTAGTGTAGTGTGTAGTGTGTGTAGTGTAGTGTGTAGTGTAGTGTAGTGTAGTGTGTAGTGTAGTGTAGTGTGTAGTGTAGTGTAGGGTGTAGTGTGTAGTGTAGTGTAGTGTGTAGTGTAGTGTAGTGTAGTGTGTAGTGTAGTGTGTAGTGTGTAGTGTAGTGTAGTGTGTAGTGTGTAGTGTAGTGTAGTGTGTAGTGTAGTGTAGTGTAGTGTACCAATGCCATGTTTCTCCATCAGTGATATGAGGTCTGCCTCCGTGAGGAGTTGAGGAGGAGAGGTCTGGTAGTGTGTAGTGTAGTGTAGTGTGTAGTGTAGTGTAGTGTGTAGTGTAGTGTAGTGTAGTGTAGTGTGTAGTGTAGTGTGTAGTGTAGTGTAGTGTAGTGTGTAGTGTAGTGTAGTGTGTAGTGTGTAGTGTAGTGTAGTGTGTAGTGTGTAGTGTAGTGTAGTGTAGTGTAGTGTAGTGTAGTGTAGTGTAGTGTAGTGTGGTGTGTAGTGTAGTGTGTAGTGTGTAGTGTGTAGTGTGTAGTGTAGTGTAGTGTAGTGTGTAGTGTAGTGTAGTGTACCAATGCCATGTTTCTCCATCAGTGATATGAGGTCTGCCTCCGTGAGGAGTTGAGGAGGAGAGGTCTGGTAGTGTGTAGTGTAGTGTAGTGTGTAGGTAGTGTAGTGTAGTGTGGTGTAGTGTGTAGTGTAGTGTGTAGTGTAGTGTAGTGTAGTGTGTAGTGTAGTGTAGTGTGTTTCTCCAGTGTAGTGTAGTGTAGTGTGTAGTGTAGTGTAGTGTGGTGTAGTGTAGTGTGTGTGTAGTGTAGTGTAGTGTAGTGTAGTGTAGTGTAGTGTAGTGTAGTGTAGTGTGTAGTGTAGTGTAGTGTAGTGTGGTAGTGTGTAGTGTAGTGTAGTGTGTGTAGTGTAGTGTAGTGTAGTGTGTAGTGTAGTGTGTAGTGTAGTGTACCAATGCCATGTTTCTCCATCAGTGATATGAGGTCTGCCTCCGTGAGGAGTTGAGGAGGAGAGGTCTGGTAGTGTGTAGTGTAGTGTAGTGTGTAGTGTAGTGTAGTGTAGTGTGTAGTGTAGTGTAGTGTGTAGTGTAGTGTAGTGTGGTGTAGTGTAGTGTGTAGTGTAGTGTAGTGTAGTGTAGTGTAGTGTAGTGTAGTGTAGTGTGTAGTGTAGTGTAGTGTAGTGTAGTGTAGTGTAGTGTGTAGTGTAGTGTAGTGTAGTGTAGTGTAGTGTAGTGTAGTGTAGTGTAGTGTAGTGTAGTGTAGTGTGGTGTATGTAGTGTAGTGTAGTGTAGTGTAGTGTGTAGTGTAGTGTGTAGTGTAGTGTCTGTGTAGTGTAGTGTAGTGTGTGTAGTGAGTGTAGTGGTAGTGTAGTGTAGTGTAGTGTAGTGTAGTGTGTGTAGTGTGGTGTAGTGTAGTGTAGTGTAGTGTAGTGTGTAGTGTAGTGTAGTGTAGTGTGTAGTGTAGTGTGTAGTGTAGTGTACCAATGCCATGTTTCTCCATCAGTGATATGAGGTCTGCCTCCGTGAGGAGTTGAGGAGGAGAGGTCTGGTAGGTGTGGTAGTGTGTAGTGTGTGTAGTGTAGTGTAGTGTAGTGTGTGTGTAGTGTAGTGTGTAGTGTGTGTAGTGTGTAGTGTAGTGTACCAATGCCATGTTTCTCCATCAGTGATATGAGGTCTGCCTCCGTGAGGAGTTGAGGAGGAGAGGTCTGGCCATCCAGCATCTCTATCGCTGATGGCTGGAACTGGCTACCCTGCTCATACACTGGGATCACCTGCAACACACACACACACACACACACACACACACACACACACACACACACACACACACACACACACACACACACACACACACACACACACACACACACACACACACACAGTCAGATTAACAAACATTATGTGGAGTCCCCCAGGGGTTCATTACGGGACCCTCATATATTCAACATGATAAAGACCCCCAGGGGTTCATAGTGTAGGACCCTCATATATTCAACATGATAAAGACCCCCCCCCCAGGGGTTCATAACGGGACCCTCATATATTCAACATGATAAAGACCCCCCCAGGGGTTCATAACGGGACCCTCATATATTCAACATGATAAAGACCCCCCCCAGGGGTTCATAACGGGACCCTCATATATTCAACATGATAAAGACCCCCCAGGGGTTCATAACGGGACCCTCATATATTCAACATGATAAAGACCCCCCAGGGGTTCATAACGGGACCCTCATATATTCAACATGATAAAGACCCCCCCAGGGGTTCATAACGGGACCCTCATATATTCAACATGATAAAGACCCCCCACCCCCCCAGGGGTTCATAACGGGACCCTCATATATTCAACATGATAAAGACCCCCCAGGGGTTCATAACGGGACCCTCATATATTCAACATGATAAAGACCCCCCAGGGGTTCATAACGGGACCCTCATATATTCAACATGATAAAGACCCCCCCAGGGGTTCATAACGGGACCCTCATATATTCAACATGATAAAGACCCCCCAGGGGTTCATAACGGGACCCTCATATATTCAACATGATAAAGACCCCCACCCCCAGGGGTTCATAACGGGACCCTCATATATTCAAATGATAAAGACCTCCAGCGGTCAGGGGTTCATAACGGGATCCTCATATATTCAACATGATAAATGACCCACCCACCCCCAGGGGTTCATAACGGGACCCCATATATTCAACATGATAAAGACCCCCCACCTTAGTGCCCAGGGGTTCATAACGGGTACCCTCATATATTCAACATGATAAATGACCCCCAGGGGTTCATAGTGCCTCATATATTCAACATGATAAAGACCCATGACCCCCCAGGGGTTCATAACCCCCTCATATATTCAACATGATAAAGACCCCCCAGGGGTTCATAGGGTAGGACCCTCATATATTCAACATGATAAAGACCCCCCAGGGGTTCATAAGTCCTCATATATTCAACATGATAAAGACCCCCCAGGGGTTCATAACCCCCCTCATATATTCAACAAGATAAAGACCCCCCAGGGGTTCATAGTGGGACCCTCATATATTCAACATGATAAAGACCCCCCCAGGGGTTCAAATGGGACCCTCATATATTCAACATGATAAAGACCCCCAGGGGTTCATAGGGGACCCTCACCTATGCTTCAACATGATAAAGACCCCCCTCGGGGACCATTAGTGCTCATATATTCAACATGATAAAGACCCCCCCTTAGGGGTTCATAGCGGGACCCTCATATATTCAACATGATAAAGACCCCCAGGGGATTCATAGGGGTATGATCCCCTCGTGGTAAATGACCCCCCACCTTAGTGCTCCAGCGGTCGTAGGGGTATGACCCCCCTCGTGGTAAATGACCCCCCACCTTAGTGCTCCAGCGGTCGTAGGGGTATGACCCCCCTCGTGGTAAATGACCCCCCACCTTAGTGCTCCAGCGGTCGTAGGGGTATGACCCCCCTCGTGGTAAATGACCCCCACCTTAGTGCTCCAGCGGTCGTAGGGGTATGACCCCCCCTCGTGGTAAATGACCCCCCACCTTAGTGCTCCAGCGGTCGTAGGGGTATGACCCCCCTCGTGGTAAATGACCCCCCACCTTAGTGCTCCAGCGGTCGTAGGGGTATGACCCCCCCCCCCACCTTAGTGCTCCAGGTAGTTCCTCCTGAGTGATCCATGAGGCCGTTTGCGGAGAACCTCTCGTGAGCCATTTCCACCTCGACCACCGTTTCCTGCCCCACAGCATCAAGGGATACGCACGCCAGGAAGTGACGCACAATGAACTCATACACACGCTGCTCGTTGCCCTGGAGACAGAAAACACATTTCAGATCTAGCCACTAACCACCGTTTTACAGATCAGGATAGTCAACTCAGGAACCCGGTTGGTGTACTTGGTGTAGATAAAGTTGACGTCAGAACTTTACATACAGTTAGGATGGAGTCATTAGTATGTTATATGTTATATTATATATATTATATAGACCTAGACCGTGTCCCGATGTCTCCATGTCCCTAGATACAGTTGAAGTCAGAACTTTACATACACTTAGGTTGGAGTCACTAAAACTCGTTTTTCAACCACTCCACACATTTCTTGTTAACAAACTATAGTTTTGGCAAGCGGTTAGGACATCTACTTTGTACATGACACAAGTCATTTTCCAACAATTGTTTACAGACAGATTATTTCACTTATAATTCACTGTATCACAATTCCAGTGGGTCAGAAGTTTACATACACTAAGTTGACTTCATGAGCTACCCCAGTTCTGCACTCCATATTTCTCTGTGTACAATAAACATTTTGGTTCATTCATCCCTGCTTCCTCTTCAGAGTCCGTTCCCCTTTATTGACCAAATACTTATTTTCCACCATGATTTGCAAATAAATTCATTAAAAATCCTACAATGTGATTTGTACCTATGATGAAAATTACAGGCCTCTCTCATCTTTTTAAGTGGGAGAACTTGCACAATTGGTGGCTGACTAAATACTTTTTGCCCCACCCATATATATATATATATATATATACCTGTAGTGTGTTGGTGTACTTGGCCACTAACCTGTAGTGTGTTACAGATATATATCATATACCTGTAGTGTGTTGGTGTACTTGGTGTAGATATATATATACCTGTAGTGTGTTGGTGTACTTGGTGTATATATATATATATACTGTAGTGTGTTGGTTTGTACTTGGTATATATATATATATACCTGTAGTGTGTTGATACTTGGTGTATATATATATACCTGTAGTGTGTTGGTGTACTTGGTGTATATATATATATACAGTTGAAGTATATATATACCTGTAGTGTTGGTGTACTTGGTGTATATATATATATATATACCTGTCCAGTGTGTTAACAAACTTGTTATATATATATATACCTGTAGTGTGTTGGTGTACTTGGTGTATATATATATACCTATTTATAGACCTGTAGTGTGTTGGTGTACTTGGTGTATATATATACCTGTAGTGTGTTGGTACTACACTGTAATATACCTGTAGTGTGTTGGTGTACCCCAGTTCTGTATATATATATTTACCTGTAGTGTGTTGGTGTACTTGGTTATATCCCTATTGACCAACTATATACACTATTGCACCTGTAGTGTGTTGTGTGTACCATGGTGTATATTATATTCCTTTGTTAAATATATATATATACCTGTAGTGTGTTGGTGTACTTGGTGTAATATATATATACCTGTAGTTGTTGGTGTATATGGGAGAACCTGTAGTGTGTTGGTGTACTTATGTGTATATATATAGGCCTCTCTCATATATACCTGTAGTGTGTTGGTGTACTTGGTGTATATATATATATACCTGTAGTGTGTTGGTGTACTTGTCTATATATATATATATACCTGTAGTGTGTTGTGTACTTGGTGTATATATATATACCTGTAGTGTGTTGGTGTACTTGGTGTATATATATATACCTGTAGTGTGTTGGTGTACTTGGTGTATATATATATATATACCTGTAGTGTGTTGGTGTACTTGGTGTATATATATATACCTGTAGTGTGTTGGTGTACTTGGTGTATATATATATACCTGTAGTGTGTTGGTGTACTTGATGGGGTGTATATATATATATACCTGTAGTGTGTTGGTGTACTTGGTGTATATATATGTATATACCTGTAGTGTGTTGGTGGGTATATATATATATATACCTGTAGTGTGTTGGTGTACTTGGTGTGTATATATATACCTGTAGTGTGTTGGTGTACTTGGTGTGGGTATACCCTGTAGTGTGTTGGTGTACATCATATATATATACCTGTAGTGTGTTAATGTACTTGGTGTATATATATATATACCTGTAGTGTGTTGGTGTACTTGGTGTATATATATACCTGTAGTGTGTTGGTGTACTTGGTGTATATATATATACCTGTAGTGTGTAGTACTTGGTGTATATATATATATACCTGTAGTGTGTTAATGTACTTGGTGTATATACTATATATATATACCTGTAGTGTGTTGGTGTATATATATATATATACCTGTAGTGTGTTGGTGTAAAATATATATATACCTGTAGTGTGTTGGTGTACTATATATATATACCTGTAGTGGTTGGTGTACTTGGTGTATATATATATACCTGTAGTGTGTTGGTGTACTTGATGGGGTGTATAGGGGTTATAGCCTGATCTGTCTTGGTGCCCTGCCGTGGTTTACTGGCTGCTATATCACCCCTGGTTTAGGAGGGGCTGTGTGTCTGATGCTATACCAGGGGGCCCAGGGCCAGGTCCTTAGGGAACAGGTTGGTCTCTAGGGTATAACTGATGAACCTAAACGCAGGTGTTAAAATATTACCACACACCTCTACAACTGATGAGTGGAGGACTTGGTTTAGGGAGTAGGGCATAGGGTTTAGGGTCTAAAGTTTAGGGTCTAAGGTTTAGGAGTAGGGTTTAGGGTCTAGGGTTTAGGGAGTAGGGTCTAGGGTTTAGGGAGTAGGGACTAGGGTTTAGGGTCTAAGGTTTAGGAAGTAGGGTTTAGGGTCTAGGGTTTAGGGAGTAGGGTCTAGGGAGTAGGGTCTAGGGTTTAGGGAGTAGGGTCTAAGGTTTAGGGAGTAGGGACTAAGGTTTAGGGTCTAGGGTTTAGGGAGTAGGGTCTAGGGTATAGGGTATAAGGTTTAGGGACTAGGGACTAGGGTTTAGGGTCTAAGGTTTAGGGAGTAGGGACTAGGGTTTAGGGACTAGGGTTTAGGGTCTAGGGTTTAGGGTCTAGGGTTTAGGGTCTAGGGTTTAGGGAGTAGGGTCTAGGGTTGAGGGACTAGGGTTTAGGGTCTAGGGTTTAGGGAGTAGGGTTTAGGGTCTAAGATTTAGGGATTAGGGTTTAGGGTCTAAGGTTTAGGGTCTAGGGTTTAGGGAGTAGGGACTAGGGTTTAAGGACTAAGGTTTAGGTAGTAGGGTTTAGGGTCTAAGGTTTAGGGTCTAAGGTTTAGGGAGTAGGGTTTAGGGTCTAAGGTTTAGGAAGTAGGGTCTAGGGAGTAGGGTCTAAGGTTTAGGGAGTAGGGACTAAGGTTTAGGGAGTAGGGTTTAGGGAGTAGGGTCTAGGGTATAGGGTATAAGGCTCCTCCGCTCTCTCCACTGGCTTCCAGTTGAAGCTCGCATCCGCTACAAGACCATGGTGCTCGCCTACGGAGCTGTGAGGGGAACGGCACCTCAGTACCTCCAGGCTCTGATCAGGCCCTACACCCAAACAAGGGCACTGCGTTCATCCACCTCTGGCCTGCTCGCCTCCCTACCACTGAAGAAGTACAGTTCCCGCTCAGCCCAGTCAAAACTGTTCGCTGCTCTGGCCCCCAATGGTGGAACAAACTCCCTCACGACGCCAGGACAGCGGAGTCAATCACCACCTTCCGGAGACACCTGAAACCCCACCTCTTCAAGGAATACCTAGGATAGGGTAAGTAAGGGTAAGTAATCCTTCTCACCCCCCTTCTCACCCCCCCAACAAGATTTAGATGCAAGTGGCTGTTCCACTGGTTGTCATAAGGTGTATGCACCAATTTGTAAGTCGCTCTGGATAAGAGCGTCTGCTAAATGACTTAAATGTAAATGTAAATGTTTAGGGACTAGGGACTAGGGACTAGGGTCTAAGGTTTAGGGAGTAGGGACTAGGGTTTAGGGACTAGGGTTTAGGGTCTAGGGTTTAGGGTCTAAGGTTTAGGGAGTAGGGTCTAGGGTTGAGGGACTAGGGTTGAGGGACTAGGGACTAGGGTTTATGGTCTAGGGTTTAGGGAGTAGGGTTTAGGGTCTAAGATTTAGGGAGTAGGGTTTAGGGTCTAAGGTTTAGGGTCTAGGGTTTAGGGAGTAGGGTCTAGGGTTTAGGGACTAGGGTTTAGGGTCTAAGGTTTAGGGTCTAAGGTTTAGGGTCTAAGGTTTAGGGAGTAGGGTTTAGGGTCTAAGGTTTAGGGAGTAGGGTTTAGGGTCTAAGGTTTAGGGAGTAGGGTTTAGGGTCTAAGGTTTAGGGAGTAGGGTTTAGGGTTTAGGGT
>NW_026287072.1:120000-135000 GCF_023373465.1 Oncorhynchus keta | reverse complement strand
TCAGTATATAGCTGTGTGTGAACTGACTGTTTAATCAGTATATAGCTGTGTGAACTGACTGTTTAATCAGTATATAGCTGTGTGAACTGACTGTTTAATCAGTATATAGCTGTGTGTGAACTGACTGTTTAATCAGTATATAGCTGTGTGTGAACTGACTGTTTAATCAGTATATAGCTGTGTGAACTGACTGTTTAATCAGTATATAGCTGTGTGAACTGACTGTTTAATCAGTATATAGCTGTGTGAACTGACTGTTTAATCAGTATATAGCTGTGTGAACTGACTGTTTAATCAGTATATAGCTGTGTGAACTGACTGTTTAATCAGTATATAGCTGTGTGAACTGACTGTTTAATCAGTATATAGCTGTGTGAACTGACTGTTTAATCAGTATATAGCTGTGTGTGAACTGACTGTTTAATCAGTATATAGCTGTGTGAACTGACTGTTTAATCAGTATATAGCTGTGTGAACTGACTGTTTAATCAGTATATAGCTGTGTGTGAACTGACTGTTTAATCAGTATATAGCTGTGTGAACTGACTGTTTAATCAGTATATAGCTGTGTGAACTGACTGTTTAATCAGTATATAGCTGTGTGAACTGACTGTTTAATCAGTATATAGCTGTGTGAACTGACTGTTTAATCAGTATATAGCTGTGTGAACTGACTGTTTAATCAGTATATAGCTGTGTGAACTGACTGTTTAATCAGTATATAGCTGTGTGAACTGACTGTTTAATCAGTATATAGCTGTGTGAACTGACTGTTTAATCAGTATATAGCTGTGTGAACTGACTGTTTAATCAGTATATAGCTGTGTGAACTGACTGTTTAATCAGTATATAGCTGTGTGAACTGACTGTTTAATCAGTATATAGCTGTGTGAACTGACTGTTTAATCAGTATATAGCTGTGTGTGAACTGACTGTTTAATCAGTATATAGCTGTGAACTGACTGTTTAATCAGTATATAGCTGTGTGAACTGACTGTTTAATCAGTATATAGCTGTGTGAACTGACTGTTTAATCAGTATATAGCTGTGTGAACTGACTGTTTAATCAGTATATAGCTGTGTGAACTGACTGTTTAATCAGTATATAGCTGTGTGAACTGACTGTTTAATCAGTATATAGCTGTGTGAACTGACTGTTTAATCAGTATATAGCTGTGTGAACTGACTGTTTAATCAGTATATAGCTGTGTGTGAACTGACTGTTTAATCAGTAATCAGTAGCTGTGTGAACTGACTGTTTAATCAGTATATAGCTGTGTGAACTGACTGTTTAATCAGTATATAGCTGTGTGAACTGACTGTTTAATCAGTATATAGCTGTGTGTGAACTGACTGTTTAATCAGTATATAGCTGTGTGAACTGACTGTTTAATCAGTATATAGCTGTGTGAACTGACTGTTTAATCAGTATATAGCTGTGTGAACTGACTGTTTAATCAGTATATAGCTGTGTGTGAACTGACTGTTTAATCAGTATATAGCTGTGTGAACTGACTGTTTAATCAGTATATAGCTGTGTGAACTGACTGTTTAATCAGTATATAGCTGTGTGTGAACTGACTGTTTAATCAGTATATAGCTGTGTGAACTGACTGTTTAATCAGTATATAGCTGTGTGAACTGACTGTTTAATCAGTATATAGCTGTGTGAACTGACTGTTTAATCAGTATATAGCTGTGTGAACTGACTGTTTAATCAGTATATAGCTGTGTGAACTGACTGTTTAATCAGTATATAGCTGTGTGAACTGACTGTTTAATCAGTATATAGCTGTGTGAACTGACTGTTTAATCAGTATATAGCTGTGTGAACTGACTGTTTAATCAGTATATAGCTGTGTGAACTGACTGTTTAATCAGTATATAGCTGTGTGAACTGACTGTTTAATCAGTATATAGCTGTGTGAACTGACTGTTTAATCAGTATATAGCTGTGTGAACTGACTGTTTAATCAGTATATAGCTGTGTGAACTGACTGTTTAATCAGTATATAGCTGTGTGAACTGACTGTTTAATCAGTATATAGCTGTGTGAACTGACTGTTTAATCAGTATATAGCTGTGTGAACTGACTGTTTAATCAGTATATAGCTGTGTGAACTGACTGTTTAATCAGTATATAGCTGTGTGAACTGACTGTTTAATCAGTATATAGCTGTGTGAACTGACTGTTTAATCAGTATATAGCTGTGTGAACTGACTGTTTAATCAGTATATAGCTGTGTGAACTGACTGTTTAATCAGTATATAGCTGTGTGAACTGACTGTTTAATCAGTATATAGCTGTGTGAACTGACTGTTTAATCAGTATATAGCTGTGTGAACTGACTGTTTAATCAGTATATAGCTGTGTGAACTGACTGTTTAATCAGTATATAGCTGTGTGAACTGACTGTTTAATCAGTATATAGCTGTGTGAACTGACTGTTTAATCAGTATATAGCTGTGTGAACTGACTGTTTAATCAGTATATAGCTGTGTGTGAACTGACTGTTTAATCAGTATATAGCTGTGTGTGAACTGACTGTTTAATCAGTATATAGCTGTGTGAACTGACTGTTTAATCAGTATATAGCTGTGTGAACTGACTGTTTAATCAGTATATAGCTGTGAACTGACTGTTTAATCAGTATATAGCTGTGTGAACTGACTGTTTAATCAGTATATAGCTGTGTGAACTGACTGTTTAATCAGTATATAGCTGTGTGAACTGACTGTTTAATCAGTATATAGCTGTGAACTGACTGTTTAATCAGTATATAGCTGTGTGAACTGACTGTTTAATCAGTATATAGCTGTGTGAACTGACTGTTTAATCAGTATATAGCTGTGTGAACTGACTGTTTAATCAGTATATAGCTGTGTGAACTGACTGTTTAATCAGTATATAGCTGTGTGAACTGACTGTTTAATCAGTATATAGCTGTGTGAACTGACTGTTTAATCAGTATATAGCTGTGTGAACTGACTGTTTAATCAGTATATAGCTGTGTGAACTGACTGTTTAATCAGTATATAGCTGTGTGTGAACTGACTGTTTAATCAGTATATAGCTGTGTGAACTGACTGTTTAATCAGTATATAGCTGTGTGAACTGACTGTTTAATCAGTATATAGCTGTGTGAACTGACTGTTTAATCAGTATATAGCTGTGTGAACTGACTGTTTAATCAGTATATAGCTGTGTGAACTGACTGTTTAATCAGTATATAGCTGTGTGAACTGACTGTTTAATCAGTATATAGCTGTGTGAACTGACTGTTTAATCAGTATATAGCTGTGTGAACTGACTGTTTAATCAGTATATAGCTGTGTGAACTGACTGTTTAATCAGTATATAGCTGTGAACTGACTGTTTAATCAGTATATAGCTGTGTGAACTGACTGTTTAATCAGTATATAGCTGTGAACTGACTGTTTAATCAGTATATAGCTGTGTGAACTGACTGTTTAATCAGTATATAGCTGTGTGAACTGACTGTTTAATCAGTATATAGCTGTGTGAACTGACTGTTTAATCAGTATATAGCTGTGTGAACTGACTGTTTAATCAGTATATAGCTGTGTGTGAACTGACTGTTTAATCAGTATATAGCTGTGTGAACTGACTGTTTAATCAGTATATAGCTGTGTGAACTGACTGTTTAATCAGTATATAGCTGTGTGTGAACTGACTGTTTAATCAGTATATAGCTGTGTGAACTGACTGTTTAATCAGTATATAGCTGTGTGAACTGACTGTTTAATCAGTATATAGCTGTGTGAACTGACTGTTTAATCAGTATATAGCTGTGTGAACTGACTGTTTAATCAGTATATAGCTGTGTGTGAACTGACTGTTTAATCAGTATATAGCTGTGTGAACTGACTGTTTAATCAGTATATAGCTGTGTGAACTGACTGTTTAATCAGTATATAGCTGTGTGAACTGACTGTTTAATCAGTATATAGCTGTGTGAACTGACTGTTTAATCAGTATATAGCTGTGTGAACTGACTGTTTAATCAGTATATAGCTGTGTGAACTGACTGTTTAATCAGTATATAGCTGTGTGTGAACTGACTGTTTAATCAGTATATAGCTGTGAACTGACTGTTTAATCAGTATATAGCTGTGTGAACTGACTGTTTAATCAGTATATAGCTGTTAGAACTGACTGTTTAATTAGCACGTTTCTGTTAATCAGTTAGCCACGGTTCTGTTTGGTTAGCCACGGAACTGTTTGTTTAATCAGTATTTGGTTAATAGTTTCTGTTTGTTAACTGACGTTTCTGTTAGCTGTTAGCCACGTTTCTGTTTGGTCAGTATATAGCTGTTTGAACTGACTTAGCCACGTTTCTGTTTGTTTAATCAGTATATTTGGTTAGTTTCTGTTTGGTTAACTGACTGTTTAATCAGTATTAGCTGTTGAGCCACGTTTCTGTTAGGTTAGCCACGTTTAATGTTTGGTTAGCCACGTTAATCAGTATTCTGTTTGGTTAGCCAGTTTCTGTTAGGTTAACAGTTTCTGTTTGGTTAACTGACTGTTTAATCAGTTTAGCTGTTAGCCACGTTTCAGTTTGGTTAGCCACGTTTCTGTTTGGTTAACAGTTTCTGTTATTAGCCAGGTTCTGTTTGGTTAGCCACGGTTCTGTTTGGTTAACGGTTCAGTTTATTAGCCACGTTTCTGTTTGGTTAGCCACGTTTCTGTTTGGTTAGCCATCAGTATATGGTTAGCCACGTTTCTGTTAGGTTAGCCACGTTTCTGTTTAATCAGTTATAGCTGTTTGGTTAACTGACTGTTTAATCAGTTTCTGTTTGGTTAGCCACGTGTGGTTAGCCACGTTTCTGTTAGGTTAGCCACGTTTCTGTTTGGTTAGCCATCTGTTAGGTTAGCCACGTTTCTGTTAGGTTAGCCACGTTTCTGTTAGGTTAGCCACGTTTCTGTTAGGTTAGCCACGTTTTAATAGGTTAGCCACATTTCTGTTAGGTTAGCCACGTTTAAGGTTAGCCACGTTTCTGTTATTAGCCACATTTCTGTTAGGTTAACGTGTTAGCCACAGTTTCTGTTAGGTTAGCCACATTTCTGTTTGGTTAGCCACGTATTAGCTTTCTGTTAGGTTAGCCACGTTTCTGTTAGCCACGTTTCTGTTTTAACATTTCTGTTTGGTTAGCCACGTTTCTGTTTGGTTAGCCACGTTTCTGTTAGCCACGTTTCTGTTAGGTTAGCCACTTTCTGTTAGGTTAGCCACATTTCTGTTTGGTTAACGACTTCACATTTCTGTTAGGTTAGCCACGTGTTAGGTTAGCCACGTTTCTGACCACGTTTCTGTTTTAATTTCAGTATAGCCACGCTTCTGTTAGGTTAGCCACGTTTCTGTTTAATCACGTTTCTGTTAGCCACGTTTCTGTTAGGTTAGCCACATTTCTGTTTGGTTAGCCACGTTGTTAATCAGTTTCTGTTAGGTTAGCCACGTTTCTGTTAGCCACGTTTCTGTTAGCCACGTTTCTGTTAGGTTAGCCACATTTCTGTTAGGTTAGCCACTGTTTAATTGGTTAGCCACGCTTTCTGTTTGGTTAGCCACGTTTCTGCTGGTTAGCTGTTTCTGTTAGGTAAGCCACGTTTCTGTTAGGTAAGCCACGTTTCTGTTAGGTAAGCTGTTTCTGTTAGGTTAATCAGTTTCTGTGTGAACTGACTGTTTTATCAGTTTCTGTTAGGTTAGAACTTTCTGTTTAACGCTCAGGTTAGCCACGTTTCTGCTTGGTTAACCACGTTTCTGTTAGCCACGCTCTGTTAGGTTAGCCACGTTTCTGTTGTGCCACGTTTCTGTTAGCCACGCTTCTGTTAGGTTAGCCACGTTTCTGACTGTTAATCAGTATATAGCCACGCTTCTGTTAGGTAGAAGATATTTAATCATGTAGCCATAGACTACTGTGTAGTGACTGTTTAACTCTATCAGAAGGTTAGCATCATGTAGCCATAGAACTGACTAGTTTAACTCAGTATTAGCTCATGTAGCCAAGACTGACTGTTTAGATCAGTTAACTATCAGAAGGTTAGCATCATGTAGCCAGAGAACTGACTGTTTAACTCAGAAGAAGGTAGCATCATGTAGCCATAGACTACTGTGTAGTTCCCATTTAACTCTATCAGAAGGTTAATCATGTAGCCAGTATATAGCCCATTTAACTCTATCAGAAGGTTAGCATCATGTTTAATTACTGTCAGATCCCATTTAACTCTATCAGAAGGTTAGCATCATGTAGCCAGAGACTACTGTCTAGTTCCCATTTAACTCTATCAGAAGAAGGTTAGCATCATGTAGCCATAGACTACTGTGTAGTTCCCATTTAACTCTATCAGAAGGTTAGCATCATGTAGCCAAGACTACTGTCTAGATTTAACTCTATCAGAAGGTTAGCATCATGTAGCCATAGACTACTGTGTAGTTCCCATTTAACTCTAGTAGAAGGTTAGCATCATGTAGCCATGACTACTGTGTAGATCCCATTTAACTCAGTATATAGCATCATGTGCCAGAGACTGACTGTGTAGTTCCCATTTAACTCAGTCATAAGAGCTTAGCATCATGTTTAATCAGTAGACTACTGTGTAGTTCCCATTTAACTCTATCAGAAGAAGGTTAGCATCATGTTTAGCCATAGACTACTGTCTGTTCCCATTTAACTCTATCAGAAGGTTAGCATCATGTAGCCATAGACTACTGTGTAGATCCCATTTAACTCTATCAGAAGAAGGTTAGCATCATGTAGCCATAGACTACTGTCTAGATCCCATTTAACTCTATCAGAAGGTTAATCATGTAGCCATAGACTACTGTGTAGTTCCTATTTAACTCTATCAGAAGGTTAGCATCATGTATATAGACTACTGTGTAGATCCCATTTAACTCTTCAGAAGAAGGTTAGCATCAGTATATAGACTGTGTGTAGATCCCATTTAACTCTTTAATCAGTATCATGTAGCCATAGACTACTGTCTGTTCCCATTTAACTCTATCAGAAGGTTAGCATCATGTGCCATAGACTACTGTGTAGATCCCATTTAACTCTATCAGAAGGTTAGCATCATGTAGCCATAGACTACTGTCTAGATCCCATTTAACTCTATCAGAAGGTTAGCATCATGTAGCCATAGACTACTGTTAGTTCCCATTTAACTCTATCAGAAGAAGTTTAATCAGCATCATGTAGCCATAGACTACTGTGTAGATCCCATTTAACTCTATCGGAAGAAGGTTAGCATCATGTAGCCATAGACTACTGTGTAGATCCCATTTAACTCTATCAGAAGGTTAGCATCATGTAGCCATAGACTACTGTGTAGTTCCCATTTAACTCTATCAGAAGGTTAGCATCATGTAGCCATAGACTACTGTGTAGATCCCATTTAACTCTATCAGAAGAAGGTTAGCATCATGTAGCCATAGACTACTGTGTAGATCCCATTTAACTCTATCAGAAGGTTAGCATCATGTAGCCATAGACTACTGTGAACTCCCATTTAACTCTATCAGAAGAAGGTTAGCATCATGTAGCTGTGTGACTACTGTGTAGTTCCCATTTAACTCTGTCGGAAGAAGGTTTAATCATCATATAGCCAGAGACTACTGTGTAGATCCCATTTAACTCTATCAGAAGGTTAGCATCATGTAGCCATAGACTACTGTGTAGATCCCATTTAACTCTATCAGAAGAAGGTTAGCATCATGTAGCCATAGACTACTGTCTAGATCCCATTTAACTCTATCAGAAGGTTAGCATCATGTAGCCATAGACTACTGTCTAGTTCCCATTTAACTCTATCAGAAGAAGGTTAGCATCATGTAGCCAGAGACTACTGTGTAGTTCCCATTTAACTCTATCAGAAGGTTAGCATTAGCATCATGTAGCCATAGACTACTGTTTAGATCCCATTTAACTCTATCAGAAGGTTAGCATCATGTAGCCATAGACTACTGTCTAGATCCCATTTAACTCTATCAGAAGGTTAGCATTAGCATCATGTAGCCATAGACTACTGTGTAGATCCCATTTAACTCTATCAGAAGAAGGTTAGCATCATGTAGCCAGAGACTACTGTGTAGTTCCCATTTAACTCTATCGGAAGAAGGTTAGCATCATGTAGCCATAGACTACTGTGTAGTTCCCATTTAACTCTATCAGAAGAAGGTTAGCATCATGTAGCCATAGACTACTGTGTAGTTCCCATTTAACTCTATCAGAAGGTTAGCATCATGTAGCCATAGACTACTGTGTAGTTCCCATTTAACTCTATCAGAAGGTTAGCATCATGTAGCCATAGACTACTGTGTAGTTCCCATTTAACTCTATCAGAAGAAGGTTAGCATTAGCATCATGTAGCCATAGACTACTGTGTAGTTCCCATTTAACTCTATCAGAAGGTTAGCATCATGTAGCCATAGACTACTGTCTAGATCCCATTTAACTCTATCAGAAGGTTAGCATTAGCATCATGTAGCCATAGACTACTGTGTAGATCCCATTTAACTCTATCAGAAGAAGGTTAGCATCATGTAGCCAGAGACTACTGTTTAGTTCCCATTTAACTCTATCAGAAGAAGTTAGCATCATGTAGCCATAGACTACTGTTAGATCCCATTTAACTCTATCAGAAGGTTAGCATCATGTAGCCATAGACTACTGTTTAGTTCCCATTTAACTCTATCAGAAGGTTAGCATCATGTAGCCATAGACTACTGTGTAGTTCCCATTTAACTCTATCAGAAGGTTAGCATTAGCATCATGTAGCCATAGACTACTGTTAGATCCCATTTAACTCTATCAGAAGAAGGTTAGCATCATGTAGCCATAGACTACTGTTTAGTTCCCATTTAACTCTATCAGAAGAAGGTTAGCATCATGTAGCCATAGACTACTGTTAGTTCCCATTTAACTCTATCAGAGTTAGCATTAGCATCATGTAGCCATAGACTACTGTCTAGATCCCATTTAACTCTATCAGAAGGTTAATCATGTAGCCATAGACTACTGTGTAGATCCCATTTAACTCTATCAGAAGGTTAGCATCATGTAGCCATAGACTACTGTTAGTTCCCATTTAACTCTATCAGAAGAAGGTTAGCATCATGTAGCCATAGACTACTGTCTAGATCCCATTTAACTCTATCAGAAGGTTAGCATCATGTTTAAGAGACTACTGTCTAGATCCCATTTAACTCTATCAGAAGGTTAGCATCATGTAGCCATAGACTACTGTGTAGTTCCCATTTAACTCTATCAGAAGAAGGTTAGCATCATGTAGCCATAGACTACTGTGTAGTTCCCATTTAACTCTATCAGAAGGTTAGCATCATGTAGCCAGAAACTACTGTGAAGTTCCCATTTAACTCTATCAGAAGAAGGTTAGCATCATGTAGCCAGAGACTACTTGTAGTTCCCATTTAACTTATCAGAAGGTTAGCATCATGTAGCCATAGACTACTGTGTAGTTCCCATTTAACTCTATCAGAAGGTTAGCATCATGTAGCCATAGACTACTGTGTAGATCCCATTTAACTCTATCAGAAGGTTAGCATCTGTTTAGACTACTGTTAGTTCCCATTTAACTCTATCAGAAGGTTAGCATCATGTAGCCATAGACTACTGTGTAGTTCCCATTTAACTCTATTAGAAGGTTAGCATCATGTAGCCATAGACTACTGTGTAGTTCCCATTTAACTTATCAGAAGGTTAGCATCATGTAGCCATAGACTACTGTGTAGTTCCCATTTCTATCAGAAGGTTAGCATCATGTAGCCATAGACTACTGTCTAGATCCCATTTAACTCTATCTGAAGGTTAGCATCATGTAGCCATAGACTACTGTGTAGATTAGCCATTTAACTCTATCAGAAGGTTAGCATCATGTTAGCCACGACTCTGTGTAGTTCCCATTTAACTCTATCAGAAGAAGTTTCATGTTTGGTTAGACTACTGTTTCCCATTTAACTCTATCAGAAGGTTAGCATCATGTTTGGTTAGCCACGACTACTGTCTAGATCCCATTTAACTCTATCAGAAGAAGTTAGCATCATGTAGCCATAGACTACTGTGTAGTTCCCATTTAACTCTATCAGAAGAAGGTTAGCATCATGTAGCCATAGACTACTGTGTAGTTCCCATTTAACTCTATCAGAAGGTTAGCATCATGTAGCCATAGACTACTGTCTAGATCCCATTTAACTCTATCAGAAGGTTAGCATCATGTAGCCATAGACTACTGTGTAGTTCCCATTTAACTCTATCAGAAGGTTAGCATCATGTAGCCATAGACTACTGTGTAGTTCCCATTTAACTCTATCAGAAGGTTAGCATCATGTAGCCATAGACTACTGTGTAGTTCCCATTTAACTCTATCAGAAGAAGGTTAGCATCATGTAGCCATAGACTACTGTGTAGTTCCCATTTAACTCTTATCAGAAGAAGGTTAGCATCATGTAGCCATAGACTACTGTGTAGATCCCATTTAACTCTATCAGAAGGTTAGCATCATGTAGCCAGAGACTACTGTGTAGTTCCCATTTAACTCTATCGGAAGGTTAGCATCATGTAGCCATAGACTACTGTCTAGATCCCATTTCACTCTATCAGAAGGTTAGCATCATGTAGCCATAGACTACTGTGTAGATCCCATTTAACTCTATCAGAAGGTTAGCATCATGTAGCCATAGACTACTGTCTAATTCCCATTTAACTCTATCAGAAGGTTAGCATCATGTAGCCATAGACTACTGTCTAGATCCCATTTAACTCTATCAGAAGGTTAGCATCATGTAGCCATAGACTACTGTGTAGATCCCATTTAACTCTATCAGAAGAAGGTTAGCATCATGTAGCCATAGACTACTGTGTAGTTCCCATTTAACTCTATCAGAAGGTTAGCATCATGTAGCCATAGACTACTGTGTAGATCCCATTTAACTCTATCAGAAGAAGGTTAGCATCATGTAGCCAGAGACTACTGTGTAGTTCCCATTTAACTCTATCAGAAGAAGGTTAGCATCATGTAGCCATAGACTACTGTCTAGATTTAACTCCCATTTAACTCTATCAGAAGGTTAGCATCATGTAGCCATAGACTACTGTCTAGTTCCCATTTAACTCTATCAGAAGGTTAGCATCATGTAGCCATAGACTACTGTGTAGTTCCCATTTAACTCTATCAGAAGGTTAGCATCATGTAGCCATAGACTACTGTCTAGATCCCATTTAACTCTATCAGAAGGTTAGCATCATGTAGCCATAGACTACTGTCTAGATCCCATTTAACTCTATCAGAAGGTTAGCATCATGTAGCCATAGACTACTGTCTAGATCCCATTTAACTCTATCAGAGTTTCTGTTAGCATCATGTAGCCATAGACTACTGTGTAGTTCCCATTTAACTCTATCAGAAGGTTAGCATCATGTAGCCATAGACTACTGTCTAGATCCCATTTAACTCTATCAGAAGGTTAGCATCATGTAGCCAGAGACTACTGTGTAGTTCCCATTTAACTCTATCAGAAGAAGGTTAGCATCATGTAGCCAGAGACTACTGTGTAGTTCCCATTTAACTCTATCAGAAGAAGGTTAGCATCATGTAGCCATAGACTACTGTCTAGTTCCCATTTAACTCTATCAGAAGAAGGTTAGCATCATGTAGCCATAGACTACTGTGTAGTTCCCATTTAACTCTATCAGAAGAAGGTTAGCATCATGTAGCCATAGACTACTGTCTAGATCCCATTTAACTCTATCAGAAGGTTAGCATCATGTAGCCATAGACTACTGTGTAGTTCCCATTTAACTCTATCAGAAGAAGGTTAGCATCATGTAGCCATAGACTACTGTGTAGTTCCCATTTAACTCTACCAGAGTTAGCATTAGCATCATGTAGCCATAGACTACTGTGTAGTTCCCATTTAACTCTATCGGAAGAAGGTTAGCATCATGTAGCCATAGACTACTGTCTAGATCCCATTTAACTCTATCAGAAGGTTAGCATCATGTAGCCATAGACTACTGTGTAGTTCCCATTTAACTCTATCAGAAGGTTAGCATCATGTAGCCATAGACTACTGTGTAGTTCCCATTTAACTCTATCAGAAGGTTAGCATCATGTAGCCATAGACTACTGTCTAGATCCCATTTAACTCTATCAGAAGGTTAGCATCATGTAGCCAGAGACTACTGTGTAGTTCCCATTTAACTCTATCAGAAGGTTAGCATCATGTAGCCATAGACTACTGTGTAGTTCCCATTTAACTCTATCAGAAGGTTAGCATCATGTAGCCATAGACTACTGTGTAGTTCCCATTTAACTCTATCGGAAGGTTAGCATCATGTAGCCATAGACTACTGTGTAGTTCCCATTTAACTCTATCAGAAGGTTAGCATCATGTAGCCATAGACTACTGTGTAGTTCCCATTTAACTCTATCAGAAGGTTAGCATCATGTAGCCATAGACTACTGTGTAGATCCCATTTAACTCTATCAGAAGAAGGTTAGCATCATGTAGCCATAGACTACTGTCTAGATCCCATTTAACTCTATCAGAAGGTTAGCATCATGTAGCCATAGACTACTGTCTAGTTCCTATTTAACTCTATCAGAAGGTTAGCATCATGTAGCCATAGACTACTGTGTAGTTCCCATTTAACTCTATCAGAAGAAGGTTAGCATCATGTAGCCAGAGACTACTGTGTAGTTCCCATTTAACTCTATCAGAAGAGGTTAGCATCATGTAGCCATAGACTACTGTGTAGTTCCCATTTAACTCTATCAGAAGAAGGTTAGCATCATGTAGCCATAGACTACTGTGTAGCCCATTTAACTCTATCAGAAGGTTAGCATCATGTAGCCATAGACTACTGTGTAGTTCCCATTTAACTCTATCAGAAGAAGGTTAGCATTAGCATCATGTAGCCATAGACTACTGTGTAGTTCCCATTTAACTCTATCAGAAGGTTAGCATCATGTAGCCATAGACTACTGTGTAGTTCCCATTTAACTCTATCAGAAGGTTAGCATCATGTAGCCATAGACTACTGTGTAGTTCCCATTTAACTCTATCAGAAGAAGGTTAGCATTAGCATCATGTAGCCATAGACTACTGTGTAGTTCCCATTTAACTCTATCAGAAGGTTAGCATCATGTAGCCATAGACTACTGTGTAGTTCCCATTTAACTCTATCAGAAGGTTAGCATCATGTAGCCATAGACTACTGTGTAGTTCCCATTTAACTCTATCAGAAGAAGGTTAGCATCATGTAGCCATAGACTACTGTGTAGATCCCATTTAACTCTATCAGAAGAAGTTAGCATCATGTAGCCATAGACTACTGTCTAGTTCCCATTTAACTCTATCAGAAGAAGGTTAGCATCATGTAGCCATAGACTACTGTGTAGTTCCCATTTAACTCTATCAGAAGAAGGTTAGCATCATGTAGCCATAGACTACTGTGTAGTTCCCATTTAACTCTATCAGAAGGTTAGCATCATGTAGCCATAGACTACTGTCTAGATCCCATTTAACTCTATCAGAACGTTAGCATCATGTAGCCATAGACTACTGTCTAGATCCCATTTAACTCTATCAGAAGGTTAGCATCATGTAGCCATAGACTACTGTGTAGTTCCCATTTAACTCTATCAGAAGGTTAGCATCATGTAGCCATAGACTACTGTGTAGTTCCCATTTAACTCTATCAGAAGGTTAGCATCATGTAGCCATAGACTACTGTCTAGATCCCATTTAACTCTATCAGAAGAAGGTTAGCATCATGTAGCCAGAGACTACTGTGTAGTTCCCATTTAACTCTATCAGAAGGTTAGCATCATGTAGCCATAGACTACTGTGTAGTTCCCATTTAACTCTATCAGAAGGTTAGCATCATGTAGCCATAGACTACTGTGTAGTTCCCATTTAACTCTATCAGAAGAAGGTTAGCATCATGTAGCCATAGACTACTGTGTAGTTCCCATTTAACTCTATCAGAAGGTTAGCATCATGTAGCCATAGACTACTGTGTAGTTCCCATTTAACTTTATCAGAAGGTTAGCATCATGTAGCCATAGACTACTGTGTAGATCCCATTTAACTCTATCAGAAGGTTAGCATCATGTAGCCATAGACTACTGTCTAGATCCCATTTAACTCTATCAGAAGGTTAGCATCATGTAGCCATAGACTACTGTCTAGATCCCATTTAACTCTATCAGAAGGTTAGCATCATGTAGCCATAGACTACTGTGTAGTTCCCATTTAACTCTATCAGAAGAAGGTTAGCATCATGTAGCCATAGACTACTGTGTAGTTCCCATTTAACTCTATCAGAAGGTTAGCATCATGTAGCCATAGACTACTGTCTAGATCCCATTTAACTCTATCAGAAGGTTAGCATCATGTAGCCAGACTACTGTGTAGTTCCCATTTAACTCTATCAGAAGAAGGTTAGCATCATGTAGCCATAGACTACTGTCTAGATCCCATTTAACTCTACCAGAAGGTTAGCATCATGTAGCCAGAGACTACTGTGTAGTTCCCATTTAACTCTATCAGAAGGTTAGCATCATGTAGCCATAGACTACTGTGTAGTTCCCATTTAACTCTATCAGAAGGTTAGCATCATGTAGCCATAGACTACTGTGTAGTTCCCATTTAACTCTATCAGAAGGTTAGCATCATGTAGCCATAGACTACTGTCTAGTTCCCATTTAACTCTATCAGAAGGTTAGCATCATGTAGCCATAGACTACTGTGTAGTTCCCATTTAACTCTATCAGAAGGTTAGCATCATGTAGCCATAGACTACTGTGTAGTTCCCATTTAACTCTATCAGAAGGTTAGCATCATGTAGCCATAGACTACTGTCTAGATCCCATTTAACTCTATCAGAAGGTTAGCATCATGTAGCCATAGACTACTGTCTAGATCCCATTTAACTCTATCAGAGTTAGCATTAGCATCATGT
>NW_026287072.1:97500-115000 GCF_023373465.1 Oncorhynchus keta | reverse complement strand
AGAAGACAGTAACAGTTAGACAGAAGACAGTAACAGTTAGAGACAGAAGACAGTAACAGTTAGAGACAGAAGACAGAAGACAGTAACAGTTAGAGACAGTAACAGTTAGACAGAAGACAGTAACAGTTAGAGACAGAAGACAGTAACAGTTAGACAGAAGACAGTAACAGTTAGAGACAGTAACAGTTAGAGACAGAAGACAGTAACAGTTAGAGACAGAAGACAGTAACAGTTAGAGACAGAAGACAGTAACAGTTAGATACAGAAGACAGTAACAGTTAGACAGAAGACAGTAACAGTTAGAGACAGAAGACAGTAACAGTTAGAGACAGAAGACAGTAACAGTTAGACAGAAGACAGTAACAGTTAGACAGAAGACAGTAACAGTTAGAGACAGAAGACAGTAACAGTTAGAGACAGAAGACAGTAACAGTTAGACAGAAGACAGTAACAGTTAGAGACAGTAACAGTTAGACAGAAGACAGTAACAGTTAGAGACAGAAGACAGTAACAGTTAGAGACAGTAACAGTTAGAGACAGAAGACAGTAACAGTTAGACAGTAACAGTTAGAGACAGAAGACAGTAACAGTTAGAGACAGAAGACAGTAACAGTTAGAGACAGAAGACAGTAACAGTTAGAGACAGAAGACAGTAACAGTTAGAGACAGAAACAGTTAGAGACAGAAGACAATAACAGTTAGACAGTAACAGTTAGAGACAGAAGACAATAACAGTTAGAGACAGTAACAGTTAGAGACAGAAGACAGTAACAGTTAGAGACAGAAGACAGTAACAGTTAGAGACAGAAGACAGTAACAGTTAGACAGTAACAGTTAGAGACAGAAGACAATAACAGTTAGAGACAGAAGACAATAACAGTTAGAGACAGTAACAGTTAGAGACAGAAGACAATAACAGTTAGAGACAGAAGACAATAACAGTTAGAGACAGAAGACAATAACAGTTAGAGACAGAAGACAATAACAGTTAGAGACAGAAGACAGTAACAGTTAGACAGTAACAGTTAGAGACAGAAGACAATAACAGTTAGAGACAGTAACAGTTAGAGACAGAAGACAGTAACAGTTAGAGACAGAAGACAGTAACAGTTAGAGACAGAAGACAGTAACAGTTAGAGACAGTAACAGTTAGAGACAAAAGACAGTAACAGTTAGAGACAGTAACAGTTAGAGACAGTAACAGTTAGAGACAGAAGACAGTAACAGTTAGAGACAGAAGACAGTAACAGTTAGAGACAGTAACAGTTAGAGACAGTAACAGTTAGAGACAGTAACAGTTAGAGACAAAAGACAGTAACAGTTAGACAGAAGACAGTAACAGTTAGAGACAGTAACAGTTAGAGACAGAAGACAGTAACAGTTAGAGACAGAAGACAGTAACAGTTAGAGACAGAAGACAGTAACAGTTAGAGACAGTAACAGTTAGAGACAGAAGACAGTAACAGTTAGACAGAAGACAGTAACAGTTAGAGACAGAAGACAGTAACAGTTAGAGACAGTAACAGTTAGAGACAGAAGACAGTAACAGTTAGAGACAGTAACAGTTAGAGACAGTAACAGTTAGAGACAGTAACAGTTAGAGACAGTAACAGTTAGAGACAGAAGACAGTAACAGTTAGAGACAGAAGACAGTAACAGTTAGAGACAGTAACAGTTAGAGACAGTAACAGTTAGAGACAGAAGACAGTAACAGTTAGAGACAGAAGACAGTAACAGTTAGAGACAGTAACAGTTAGAGACAGAAGACAATAACAGTTAGAGACAGAAGACAGTAACAGTTAGAGACAGTAACAGTTAGAGACAGAAGACAGTAACAGTTAGAGACAGTAACAGTTAGAGACAGAAGACAGTAACAGTTAGAGACAGAAGACAGTAACAGTTAGAGACAGAAGACAGTAACAGTTAGAGACAGAAGACAGTAACAGTTAGAGACAGTAACAGTTAGAGACAGAAGACAGTAACAGTTAGAGACAGTAACAGTTAGAGACAGAAGACAGTAACAGTTAGAGACAGTAACAGTTAGAGACAGAAGACAGTAACAGTTAGACAGAAGACAGTAACAGTTAGAGACAGAAGACAGTAACAGTTAGAGACAGAAGACAGTAACAGTTAGAGACAGTAACAGTTAGAGACAGTAACAGTTAGAGACAGTAACAGTTAGAGACAGAAGACAGTAACAGTTAGAGACAGAAGACAGTAACAGTTAGAGACAGAAGACAGTAACAGTTAGAGACAGAAGACAGTAACAGTTAGAGACAGAAGACAGTAACAGTTAGAGACAGAAGACAGTAACAGTTAGACAGAAGACAGTAACAGTTAGAGACAGAAGACAGTAACAGTTAGAGACAGAAGACAGTAACAGTTAGAGACAGAAGACAGTAACAGTTAGAGACAGAAGACAGTAACAGTTAGAGACAGAAGACAGTAACAGTTAGAGACAGAAGACAGTAACAGTTAGAGACAGAAGACAGTAACAGTTAGAGACAGAAGACAGTAACAGTTAGACAGAAGACAGTAGCAGTTAGAGACAGAAGACAGTAACAGTTAGAGACAGAAGACAGTAACAGTTAGAGACAGTAACAGTTAGACAGAAGACAGTAACAGTTAGAGACAGAAGACAGTAACAGTTAGAGACAGAAGACAGTAACAGTTAGACAGTAGCAGTTAGAGACAGAAGACAGTAACAGTTAGAGACAGCAGACAGTAACAGTTAGAGACAGAAGACAGTAACAGTTAGAGACAGAAGACAGTAACAGTTAGACAGTAGCAGTTAGAGACAGAAGACAGTAACAGTTAGAGACAGAAGACAGTAACAGTTAGAGACAGAAGACAGTAACAGTTAGAGACAGTAACAGTTAGAGACAGAAGACAGTAACAGTTAGAGACAAGACAGTAACAGTTAGAGACAGAAGACAGTAACAGTTAGAGACAGAAGACAGTAACAGTTAGAGACAGAAGACAGTAACAGTTAGAGACAGAAGACAGTAACAGTTAGAGACAGAAGACAGTAACAGTTAGAGACAGAAGACAGTAACAGTTAGAGACAGAAGACAGTAACAGTTAGAGACAGACGACAGTAACAGTTAGAGACAGAAGACAGTAACAGTTAGAGACAGAAGACAGTAACAGTTAGAGACAGAAGACAGTAACAGTTAGAGACAGAAGACAGTAACAGTTAGAGACAGAAGACAGTAACAGTTAGAGACAGAAGACAGTAACAGTTAGAGACAGTAACAGTTAGAGACAGAAGACAGTAACAGTTAGAGACAGAAGACAGTAACAGTTAGAGACAGTAACAGTTAGAGACAGAAGACAGTAACAGTTAGACAGTAACAGTTAGAGACAGAAGACAGTAACAGTTAGAGACAGAAGACAGTAACAGTTAGAGACAGAAGACAGTAACAGTTAGAGACAGAAGACAGTAACAGTTAGAGACAGTAACAGTTAGAGACAGAAGACAGTAACAGTTAGAGACAGAAGACAGTAACAGTTAGAGACAGAAGACAGTAACAGTTAGAGACAGTAACAGTTAGAGACAGTAACAGTTAGAGACAGAAGACAGTAACAGTTAGAGACAGAAGACAGTAACAGTTAGAGACAGACGACAGTAACAGTTAGAGACAGTAACAGTTAGAGACAGTAACAGTTAGAGACAGACGACAGTAACAGTTAGAGACAGAAGACAGTAACAGTTAGAGACAGTAACAGTTAGAGACAGTAACAGTTAGAGACAGACGACAGTAACAGTTAGAGACAGAAGACAGTAACAGTTAGAGACAGAAGACAGTAACAGTTAGAGACAGTAACAGTTAGAGACAGAAGACAGTAGCAGTTAGAGACAGTTAGAGACAACACAGTAACAGTTAGAGACACAGAGAAAGACAGACAGTAGCAGTTAGAGACAGACAGACAATACTTCTCCACAGCATCAGAGGACAGAACAGCTGTGCCTGGGGACACACACACAGTTACACACACACAGTTACACACACAGACAGAAGCACTATAGGAGGTGTCGTACGATGACAGAAGTCGTAAATCTCACCATTTCTGGAACTGAGCCTTGAACTCCAGACCCAACAGATGACCTGAAACTGACGTCATACACACCGCCACATTCTGTAGACACACACACAGACACAGGACACACACACACACACACACAGCACACACACACAGAGACACACAGGACACACACACACACAGACACAGACACAGACACACACACACACACACAGACACACACACAGACACACAGACACAGACACAGAAACACACACACACACACAGACACAGACAGACACACACAGACACAGACACAGACAGACACAGACACACACACACACACACACACACACACACAACACACAAAATGAGCCACCACCAAATCCCAAACACACCTGGGATAGAGCAGGAGTAGTGTTGAATGCTGCTACTTACCCTTCCAAACAGGTTGTATTCATACTCATAGAGTTTATTATAGACGGACAGCCCCTCCCTCTGAAACACAGACAGTTTATTATAGACGGACAGCCCCTCCCTCTGAAACACAGACAGTTTATTATAGACAGACAGCCCCTCCCTCTGAAACACAGACAGTTTATTATAAACGGACAGCCCCTCCCTCTGAAACACAGACAGTTTATTATAGACGGACAGCCCCTCCCTCTGAAACACAGACAGTTTATTATAGACGGACAGCCCCTCCCTCTGAAACACAGACAGTTTATTATAAACGGACAGCCCCTCCCTCTGAAACACAGACAGTTTATTATAGACGGACAGCCCCTCCCTCTGAAACACAGACAGTTTATTATAGACAGACAGACCCTCCCTCTGAAACACAGACAGTTTATTATAGACGGACAGCCCCTCACTCTGAAACACAGACAGTTTATTATAGACAGACAGCCCCTCACTCTGAAACACAGACAGTTTATTATAGACGGACAGCCCCTCCCTCTGAAACACAGACAGTTTATTATAGACGGACAGCCCCTCCCTCTGAAACACAGACAGTTTATTATAGACAGACAGCCCCTCCCTCTGAAACACAGACAGTTTATTATAGACAGACAGCCCCTCCCTCTGAAACACAGACAGTTTATTATAGACGGACAGCCCCTCCCTCTGAAACACAGACAGTTTATTATAGACGGACAGCCCCTCCCTCTGAAACACAGACAGTTTATTATAGACGGACAGCCCCTCCCTCTGAAACACAGACAGTTTATTATAGACAGACAGCCCCTCCCTCTGAAACACAGTTTATTATAGACAGACAGACCCTCCCTCTGAAACACAGACAGTTTATTATAGACAGACAGCCCCTCCCTCTGAAACACAGTTTATTATAGACAGACAGACCCTCCCTCTGAAACACAGACAGTTTATTATAGACAGACAGCCCCTCCCTCTGAAACACAGACAGTTTATTATAGACAGACAGCCCCTCCCTCTGAAACACAGTTTATTATAGACAGACAGACCCTCCCTCTGAAACACAGACAACAGACAGTTTATTATAGACAGACAGCCCCTCACTCTGAAACACAGACAACAGACAGTTTATTATAGACAGACAGCCCCTCCCTCTGAAACACAGACAACAGACAGTTTATTATAGACAGACAGCCCCTCCCTCTGAAACACAGACAACAGACAGTTTATTATAGACAGACAGCCCCTCCCTCTGAAACACAGACAACAGACAGTTTATTATAGACAGACAGCCCCTCCCTCTGAAACACAGACAACAGACAGTTTATTATAGACAGGCAGCCCCTCCCTCTGAAACACAGACAACAGACAGTTTATTATAGACAGACAGCCCCTCCCTCTGAAACACAGACAACAGACAGTTTATTATAGACGGACAGCCCCTCCCTCTGAAACACAGACAACAGACAGTTTATTATAGACGGACAGCCAAACAGAGACAATCACACCTGTTGATGTGAGACATTATGTAATGGGAAGACAGCTGGAAGCTGAGATAAACAGACAATCGTCCCATGTACTGATAAAAAAAACATTTCTCTCACACACCTAAGACCCAAACACACACACAGACCCACCCTCCAACACACAAACAGACCCACCCTCCAACACACACACAGACCCACCCTCCAACACACACACAGACCCACCCTCCAACACCCACCCTCCAACACACAAACAGACCCACCCTCCAACACACACACAGACCCACCCTCCAACACACAAACAGACCCACCCTCCAACACACATACAGACCCACCCTCCAACACACAGACACAGACCCACCCTCCAACACACACACAGACCCACCCTCCAACACACACACAGACCCACCCTCCAACACACACACAGACCCACCCTCCAACACACACACAGACCCACCCTCCTCGCTCTGCCGTCAGACATGATCTCCGCGATGCCTTTGGCCGCGTCATTCTTCTCCGCCACACAGAGAACCCGTTTGATCGGAGTCCTCCGGATCATGTCTCCCGGGGAGTCCGTCCTCTTCTGTCCGGTGACGCTCAACCCCCTGTGGACCTGGATCCGTAACGTTAACGGTCGTCCGGATGTGAACAGAGCCCGAGTCAGATGATGTATCAGCATAGCTCGCCTAGCCAGGGCGCGTTGGGAGCTACACTTGTCATAACGTTACACACACACACGTCGTGCCCAGCTAACATTAGTCAATATGACTCCTGAAGCGTTGTTACAAACTGTTATTTTTGACTGATTGACACAACATAAAACTGTCCAGATCTCACAGGGTCAGTTAGCTTGATGGGAGTAACTAAATCATGTCAAACTTCAACCCTGAAACTAAGTCTACATGCCGAAACTTAACCTTAACAATTTTCCTGATCACTTAAACACAATTTACAATGTAACGTGCATTAGCGTGGACCCAATCTGCTAATAAATAAATAGTTTTAAAACTATTTTGCCAACTGAAAGGGTTGGTAAAAAGGGCAGATAAATGTGATGTTATTGATTTTACAAATTCCGCGCTTGTTAACGACAGCAGTCGTAAATCGATGATGTCGTAAAAACAACTGTCGTAAAACCCCTTCCTGTTCGTGTGAATAATACTTTTTTATGCCGATGTCCTTTAATTTTACGCCAAAAATACTACGTGAAGAGTATCTATTTTCAAGATTGAAATTGTGATTCACAATCTTAAATCATGTTGAATGTGTAATATTAGGTTTGTAATTTTAGGACAGACAGCTACTTCCTTATGTGAGCTGGTCACGTGGTAACTACCAGCGGATTTTAATATGGCGACGGTCAGGATGTACACTTAACATTAAATAGTTTCACCGTATTTACTACTGGGACTTTATTATACCAGTGCATGACGGGCCACTGCCGATATTACCCGGTAACGGTGCACGATTCCCCGGACGAGCAATGTGCCATTGATGGGGATACGGTCGTGTTCCGTTACGCGTCGTCTGTTTGCCAGATAACTGTCTTGACGTCGGTACTGTACGGGGGACGGAGCCAGAGAGATCGTCCCGGTGTTAAGTGCTATTGTTTATATGCAGCGGTGACAGACAGACAGACAGACAGACAGCCCTTAGTCAAATGTCATGTTGATGTGTGGCCTTCCTGCATCGTGTGATATCATTATGGACAGACCGGTGAAGTCCACTATTATATTATATTATTATATCATCATGGACAGACATACAACCGTCAGTGTCGTCCACTCCCAGCTGGTAGAGGTAACGGGACGCAGACAGACATACAACCGTCAGTGTCGTGGACTGTTACTCCCAGCTGGTAGAGGTAACGGGACGCAGACAGACATACAACCGTCAGTGTCGTGGACTGTTACTCCCAGCTGGTAGAGGTAACGGGACGCAGACAGACATACAACCGTCAGTGTCGTGGACTGTTACTCCCAGCTGGGTAGAGGTAACGGGACGCAGACATACAACCGTCAGTGTCGTGGACAGACACGCAGACAGACATACAACCGTCAGTGTCGTGGACTGTTACTCCCAGCTGGTAGAGGTAACGGGACGCAGACAGACATACAACCGTCAGTGTCGTGGACTGTTACTCCCAGCTGGTAGAGGTAACGGGACGCAGACAGACATACAACCGTCAGTGTCGTGGACTGTTACTCCCAGCTGGTAGAGGTAACGGGACGCAGACAGACATACAACCGTCAGTGTCGTGGACTGTTACTCCCAGCTGGTAGAGGTAACGGGACGCAGGGACATACAACCGTCAGTACAGACAGACAGACAGACGACAGTCAGACTGGCTATCAGGCAGACATCTAGCCTAGTGGATGGACTTCCTCTGACGTCAAAGCTGACCCAAGCCCGGTCCAGAGAAAGATGATTGGTGCCCCAGACGTGGTGGCGTTTACTAAGGAGGATGATTTTGGGGAGGTAGGGTACCCCAACCCCTGGGTGTTGCCAGAAGAGTTCTCTGTCCCTCTGTTCCCATCGAATAACAACGCCAACCCCTGGGCCAAGACGTCATACGCCAAGTTCACTAAGGACTTCATCCTCATATCAGAGTTCTCTGAGCAGGTCGGTACCAGGGGAAACCGGGGGAGGGGTGTGTGTGTTGATCTGACGGTGTGTATGTCCGGACGGGGTGTGTGTGTAATGAGCTGACCTTGTGTTGTCCTCCCCACCAGGTGGGCCCCCAGCCTCTGCTCACCATTCCTGATGACCCAAAGGTGTTTGGGACCTTTGACCTAAACTACTTCAGTCTGAGGATCATGTCTGTTGACTACCAGGCCTCGTTCGTAGGACACCCCACCGGCAGCGGATACCCACGACTCAGGTAGCTGTCCTATTTTATTACGTTTATTGTACTCTACTCTGATATCCTATTGTATTTGTACTCTACTCTAATGATATCCTATTGTATTTGTACTCTAATGATATCCTATTGTATTTGTACTCTACTCTAATGATATCCTATTGTATTTGTACTCTACTCTAATGATGTCCTATTGTATTTGTACTCTACTCTAATGATATCCTATTGTATTTGTATTGTACTCTAATGATATCCTATTGTATTTGTACTGTACTCTAATGATATCCTATTGTATTTGTATTGTACTCTAATGATATCCTATTGTATTTGTACTCTAATGATGTCCTATTGTATTTGTATTGTACTCTAATGATATCCTATTGTATTTGTATCTAATGATATCCTATTGTATTTGTACTCTCTAATGATATTTGTATTTGTACTCTACTCTAATGATATCCTATTGTATTTGTACTCTAAATGATATCCTATTGTATTTGTATTGTACTCTAATGATATCCTATTGTATTTGTACTCTACTCTAATGATATCCTATTGTATTTGTACTCTACTCTAATGATATCCTATTGTATTTGTACTCTACTCTAATGATATCCTATTGTATTTGTACTCTACTCTAATGATATCCTATTGTATTTGTACTCTAATGATATCCTATTGTATTTGTATTGTACTCTAATGATGTCCTATTGTATTTGTACTCTACTCTAATGATATCCTATTGTATTTGTACTCTAATGATGTCCTAATGATGATCCTATTGTATTTGTACTCTAATGATATTGTATTTGTACTTACTCTAATGATATCCTATTGTATTTGTACTCTACTCTAATGATATCCTATTGTATTTGTATTGTACTCTAATGATATTGTATTTGTATTGTACTCTAATGATATCCTATTGTATTTGTACTCTAATGATATCCTATTGTATTTGTACTCTACTTAATGATATCCTATTGTATTTGTATTGTACTCTAATGATATCCTATTGTATTTGTACTCTAAATGATATCCTATTGTATTTGTACTCTAATGATATCCTATTGTATTTGTACTCTACTCTAATGATATCCTATTGTATTTGTACTCTACTCTAATGATATCCTATTGTATTTGTATTGTACTCTAATGATATCCTATTGTATTTGTATTGTACTCTAATGATGTCCTATTGTATTTGTACTCTACTCTAATGATATCCTATTGTATTTGTATTGTACTCTAATGATATCCTATTGTATTTGTACTCTAATGATATCCTATTGTATTTGTACTCTACTCTAATGATATCCTATTGTATTTGTATTGTACTCTAATTATATCCTATTGTATTTGTACTCTAATGATAAATCTATTGTATTTGTAGTGACTAATGATATCCTATTGTATTTGTACTCTAATGATGTCCTATGTATTTGTACTCTACTCTAATGATATCCTATTTGTATTTGTACTCTACTCTAATGATATCCTATTGTATTTGTACTCTACTCTAATGATATCCTATTGTATTTGTACTCTACTCTAATGATATCCTATTGTATTTGTACTCTACTGATATCCTATTGTATTTGATATATCCTATTGTATTTGTACTCTACTCTAATGATATCCTATTGTATTTGTATTGTACTCTAATGATATCCTATTGTATTTGTATGTACTCTAATGATATCCTATTGTATTTGTACTCTAATGATATCCTATTGTATTTGTATTGTACTCTAATGATGTCCTATTGTATTTGTATTGTACTCTAATGATATCCTATTTGTATTTACTACTCTAATGATGTCCTATTGTATTTGTATTGTACTCTAATGATATCCTATTGTATTTGTACTCTACTCTAATGATATCCTATTGTATTTGTATTGTACTCTAATGATATCCTATTGTATTTGTATTGTACTCTAATGATATCCTATTGTATTTGTATTGTACTCTAATGATATCCTATTGTATTTGTACTCTAATGATATCCTATTGTATTTGTATTGTACTCTAATGATATCCTATTGTATTTGTACTCTACTCTAATGATATCCTATTGTATTTGTATTGTACTCTAATGATATCCTATTGTATTTGTACTCTACTCTAATGATATCCTATTGTATTTGTATTCTACTCTAATGATATCCTATTGTATTTGTACTCTACTCTAATGATATCCTATTGTATTTGTACTCTACTCTAATGATATCCTATTGTATTTGTATTGTACTCTAATGATATCCTATTGTATTTGTACTCTACTCTAATGATATCCTATTGTATTTGTACTCTAATGATATCCTATTGTATTTGTACTCTAATGATATCCTATTGTATTTGTATTGTACTCTAATGATATCCTATTGTATTTGTATTGTACTCTAATGATATCCTATTGTATTTGTACTCTACTCTAATGATATCCTATTGTATTTGTACTCTACTCTAATGATATCCTATTGTATTTGTATTGTACTCTAATGATATCCTATTGTATTATCCTTTGTATTTGTACTCTAAATGATATCCTATTGTATTTGTATTCTACTCTAATGATATCCTATTGTATTTGTACTCTACTCTAATGATATCCTATTGTATTTGTACTCTACTCTAATGATATCCTATTGTATTTGTACTCTACTCTAATGATATCCTATTGTATTTGTACTCTACTCTAATGATGTCCTATTGTATTTGTACTCTACTCTAATGATATCCTATTGTATTTGTATTGTACTCTACTCTAATGATATCCTATTGTATTTGTATTGTACTCTAATGATATCCTATTGTATTTGTACTCTAATGATATCCTATTGTATTTGTACTCTACTCTAATGATATCCTATTGTATTTGTATTGTACTCTAATGATATCCTATTGTATTTGTACTCTACTGATATCCTATTGTATTTGTACTCTACTGATATCCTATTGTATTTGTACTCTACTCTAATGATATCCTATTGTATTTGTATTGTACTCTAATGATATCCTATTGTATTTGTACTCTACTCTAATGATATCCTATTGTATTTGTACTCTACTCTAATGATATCCTATTGTATTTGTACTCTACTCTAATGATATCCTATTGTATTTGTATTGTACTCTAATGATATCCTATTGTATTTGTACTCTACTCTAATGATATCCTATTGTATTTGTACTCTAAATGATATCCTATTGTATTTGTATTACTCTAATGATATCCTATTGTATTTGTACTTGTACTAATGATATCCTATTGTATTTGTACTGTACTCTAATGATATCCTATTGTATTTGTACTCTACTCTAATGATATCCTATTGTATTTGTACTCTCTAATGATATCCTATTGTATTTGTACTGTACTCTAATGATATCCTATTGTATTTGTATTGTACTCTAATGATATCCTATTGTATTTGTACTGTACTCTAATGATATCCTATTGTATTTGTATTGTACTCTAATGATATCCTATTGTATTTGTATTGATATCTCTAATGATATCCTATTTATTTGTACTCTAATGATATCCTATTGTATTTGTATTGTACTCTAATGATATCCTATTGTATTTGTATTGTACTCTAATGATATCCTATTGTATTTGTATTGTACTCTAATGATATCCTATTGTATTTGTATTGTACTCTAATGATGTCCTATTGTATTTGTATTGTACTCTAATGATATCCTATTGTATTTGTATTGTACTCTAATGATGTCCTATCGTATTTGTACTCTACTCTAATGATATGCTATTGTATTTGTATTGTACTCTAATGATATCCTATTGTATTTGTACTCTAATGATGTCCTATTGTATTTGTACTCTACTCTAATGATGTCCTATTGTATTTGTATTGTACTCTAATGATGTCCTATTGTATTTGTATTGTACTCTAATGATATCCTATTGTATTTGTATTGTACTCTAATGATATCCTATTGTATTTGTACTCTACTCTAATGATATCCTATTGTATTTGTATTGTACTCTAATGATATCCTATTGTATTTGTATTGTACTCTAATGATATCCTATTGTATTTGTATTCTACTCTAATGATATCCTATTGTATTTGTATTGTACTCTAATGATATCCTATTGTATTTGTATTGTACTCTAATGATATCCTATTGTATTTGTATTGTACTCTAATGATATCCTATTGTATTTGTACTCTAAATGATATCCTATTGTATTTGTATTGTACTCTAATGATATCCTATTGTATTTGTACTTGTACTCTAATGATATCCTATTGTATTTGTATTGTACTCTAATGATATCCTATTGTATTTGTACTGTACTCTAATGATATCCTATTGTATTTGTATCTACTCTAATGATATCCTATTGTATTTGTATTGTACTCTAATGATATCCTATTGTATTTGTATTTGTACTAATGATATCCTATTGTATTTGTACTCTACTCTAATGATATCCTATTGTATTTGTACTCTAATGATATCCTATTGTATTTGTATTTGTACTCTAATGATATCCTATTGTATTTGTATTGTACTCTAATGATATCCTATTGTATTTGTATTGTACTCTAATGATATCCTATTGTATTTGTACTCTACTCTAATGATATCCTATTGTATTTGTACTCTAATGTTATCCTATTGTATTTGTATTGTACTCTAATGATGTCCTATTGTATTGTACTCTAATGATATCCTATTGTATTTGTATTGTACTCTAATGATATCCTATTGTATTTGTATTGTACTCTAATGATATCCTATTGTATTTGTACTGTACTCTAATGATAATGATATCCTATTGTATTTGTACTCTACTCTAATGATATCCTATTGTATTTGTACTTGTACTCTAATGATATCCTATTGTATTTGTATTGTACTCTACTGATATATCCTATTGTATTTGTATTGTACTAATGATATCCTATTGTATTTGTACTCTACTCTAATGATATCCTATTGTATTTGTATTCTACTCTAATGATATCCTATTGTATTTGTATTTGTACTCTAATGATATCCTATTGTATTTGTATTGTACTCTAATGATATCCTATTGTATTTGTACTCTACTAATGATATCCTATTGTATTTGTTGTACTCTAATGATATCCTATTGTATTTGTATTGTACTCTACTCTAATGATATCCTATTGTATTTGTACTCTAATGATATCCTATTGTATTTGTACTCTAATGATATCCTATTGTATTTGTATTGTACTCTAATGATATCCTATTGTATTTGTACTCTACTCTAATGATATCCTATTGTATTTGTATTGTACTCTAATGATGTCCTATTGTACTCTACTCTAATGATGTCCTATTGTATTTGTACTCTACTCTAATGATATCCTATTGTATTTGTATTTGTACTCTAATGATATTGTATTGTACTCTAATGATATCCTATTGTATTTGATATTGTATTTGTACTCTAAATGATATCCTATTGTATACTCTAAATTGTATAATGATATCCTATTGTATTTGTACTCTACTCTAATGATATCCTATTGTATTTGTACTCTACTCTAATGTATCCTATTGTATTTGTATTGTACTCTAATGATATCCTATTGTATTTGTATTGTACTCTAATGATATCCTATTGTATTTGTATTTGTACTCTAAATGATATCCTATTGTATTTGTATTGTACTCTACTCTAATGATATCCTATTGTATTTGTACTCTACTCTAATGATATCCTATTGTATTTGTATTGTACTCTAATGATATCCTATTGTATTTGTACTCTAATGATGTCCTATTGTATTTGTACTCTAATGATATCCTATTGTATTTGTATTGTACTCTAATGATATCCTATTGTATTTGTACTCTAATGATATCCTATTGTATTTGTATTCTAATGATATCCTATTGTATTTGTACTTGTACTAATGATATCCTATTGTATTTGTACTCTACTCTAATGATATCCTATTGTATTTGTATTGTACTCTAATGATATCCTATTGTATTTGTATTGTACTCTAATGATATCCTATTGTATTTGTATCCCTATTGTATTTGTACTGTCTAATGATATCCTATTGTATTTGTATTGTACTCTAATGATATCCTATTGTATTTGTATTGTACTCTAATGATATCCTATTGTATTTGTACTCTAATGATATCCTATTGTATTTGTATTGTACTCTAATGATATCCTATTGTATTTGTACTCTACTCTAATGATATCCTATTGTATTTGTACTCTACTCTAATGATATCCTATTGTATTTGTACTCTACTCTAATGATATCCTATTGTATTTGTACTCTACTCTAATGATATCCTATTGTATTTGTATTGTACTCTAATGATATCCTATTGTATTTGTACTCTACTCTAATGATATCCTATTGTATTTGTATTGTACTCTAATGATATCCTATTGTATTTGTACTCTACTCTAATGATATCCTATTGTATTTGTATTGTACTCTAATGATATCCTATTGTATTTGTACTCTAATGATATCCTATTGTATTTGTATTGTACTCTAATGATATCCTATTGTATTTGTATTGTACTCTAATGATATCCTATTGTATTTGTACTCTACTCTAATGATATCCTATTGTATTTGTATTGTACTCTAATGATATCCTATTGTATTTGTATTGTACTCTAATGATATCCTATTGTATTTGTATTGTACTCTAATGATATCCTATTGTATTTGTATTGTACTCTAATGATATCCTATTGTATTTGTACTCTACTCTAATGATATCCTATTGTATTTGTATTGTACTCTAATGATATCCTATTGTATTTGTATTGTACTCTAATGATATCCTATTGTATTTGTACTCTACTCTAATGATATCCTATTGTATTTGTATTGTACTCTAATGATATCCTATTGTATTTGTACTCTACTCTAATGATATCCTATTGTATTTGTACTCTACTCTAATGATATCCTATTGTATTTGTATTGTACTCTAATGATATCCTATTGTATTTGTACTCTACTCTAATGATATCCTATTGTATTTGTATTGTACTCTAATGATATCCTATTGTATTTGTATTGTACTCTAATGATATCCTATTGTATTTGTATTGTACTCTAATGATATCCTATTGTATTTGTATTGTACTCTAATGATATCCTATTGTATTTGTACTTGTACTCTAATGATATCCTATTGTATTTGTATTGTACTCTAATGATATCCTATTGTATTTGTATTGTACTCTACTCTAATGATATCCTATTGTATTTGTACTCTACTCTAATGATATCCTATTGTATTTGTATTTGTACTCTAATGATATCCTATTGTATTTGTATTGTACTCTAATGATATCCTATTGTATTTGTATTGTACTCTAATGATATCCTATTGTATTTGTACTCTACTCTAATGATATCCTATTGTATTTGTATTGTACTCTAATGATATCCTATTGTATTTGTATTCTACTCTAATGATATCCTATTGTATTTGTACTCTAATGATATCCTATTGTATTTGTATTTGTACTCTAATGATATCCTATTGTATTTGTACTACTCTAATGATATCCTATTGTATTTGTACTCTAATGTTATCCTATTGTATTTGTATTGTACTCTAATGATGTCCTATTGTATTGTACTCTAATGATATCCTATTGTATTTGTATTGTACTCTAATGATATCCTATTGTATTTGTATTGTACTCTAATGATATCCTATTGTATTTGTACTCTAATGATATCCTATTGTATTTGTACTCTAATGATATCCTATTGTATTTGTACTCTACTCTAATGATATCCTATTGTATTTGTATTGTACTCTAATGATATCCTATTGTATTTGTATTGTACTCTAATGATATCCTATTGTATTTGTATTGTACTCTACTCTAATGATATCCTATTGTATTTGTACTCTAATGATATCCTATTGTATTTGTATTTGTACTCTAATGATATCCTATTGTATTTGTATTTGTACTCTAATGATATCCTATTGTATTTGTATTTGTACTCTAATGATATCCTATTGTATTTGTATTGTACTCTAATGATATCCTATTGTATTTGTACTCTAATGATATCCTATTGTATTTGTATTTGTACTCTAATGATATCCTATTGTATTTGTACTCTAATGATATCCTATTGTATTTGTATTGTACTCTAATGATATCCTATTGTATTTGTACTCTACTCTAATGATATCCTATTGTATTTGTACTCTACTCTAATGATATCCTATTGTATTTGTACTCTAATGATATCCTATTGTATTTGTACTCTAATGATATCCTATTGTATTTGTATTTGTACTCTAATGATATCCTATTGTATTTGTATTGTACTCTAATGATATCCTATTGTATTTGTATTGTACTCTAATGATATCCTATTGTATTTGTATTGTACTCTAATGATATCCTATTGTATTTGTACTCTAATGATATCCTATTGTATTTGTACTCTAATGATGTCCTATTGTATTTGTACTCTACTCTAATGATATCCTATTGTATTTGTATTGTACTCTAATGATATCCTATTGTATTTGTATTGTACTCTAATGATGTCCTATTGTACTCTACTCTAATGATGTCCTATTGTATTTGTACTCTACTCTAATGATATCCTATTGTATTTGTATTTGTACTCTAATGATATTGTATTGTACTCTAATGATATCC